>NC_044033.1:11869081-11982420 GCF_901765095.1 Microcaecilia unicolor
TGTCCTTTTTGTGTGTTGGTTGCGTATTTGGTCCTTGTAGATCTCATAGTTGTAGGAACTCTTTACAGTCTATTCCTCCTCCTCTTTTTCCATTTCTTGTCCCAGTGTATAATTTTGTATCCTGGTGGGCATAATTCTAATATTATAGGGTCTTGAAGGTTATGGACCCAGGTTTCAGTGATGAATAGGAGGTCAAGGTTGTCTGCAGTGATCCAGTCTGTTATAGTCTCTGTTTTGTTCACTACTGATCTGGCGTTTACGTATCCCATTTGGATTGAATGGTAAGGTTCGGTTAGGGGAGTTGATGTCTCAATTTTTATTAGTTGCCTGTTTTCCTGATGTCTAGTTTTGTTGTGTCCTTTCTTCCCTTTCTGTTGGTTATTTCCATATATGTTTGTTTTTCCTTTTAACAAACTTAGAATTGATAAAAAGCAGGTCTCTTGGTCGCATTGGCATCGCATAGGAATATGGGCCCTTAAAGACTTTATTGATCAGAAAAACCAAGCCTGGAAATCTTTCTCGGATATGAAAACTGAATTTTCATTATCTGACTCTCAATTCTATCAATGGCTGCAGGTTAGCTCTATGTTGAAAAAAACTAACTTACAAATTCAGCATAGGCCTCAAACCCCAGAGCTTGTTGATATAAATTTGCGGCTTCAGCAAAAGGGCCGTGCTGCCTCCCGTATATATAAAGCAACGCTAAGTAAACTTCCTCTCAAATGTACAGGTCTGTGTAAATGCTGGGAGGAAGATATCCAGCAACCTACCTCAGATAAGTGATGGAAACAGATGTGAGGTTCCCAATTTAACTGTTCCAGATCTTCATCAACGTGCAATCTTTGTACTTCTTTCTGCATAGATCTTTGTGGACGCCTCTTAAATTGCATGTAATAGATTCTTCTAACTCCAACTTGTACTGGTCTTGTTCTCAACAAGGCAATCTTAAACATCTTATATTTGACTGTATATGTATCCAAAAATATTGGAAAGACATATGGCCATTAATAGTGGATGTTTTTCATCTTCCTGGTTCAATAACTTACAAATATGTGATACTTAAAGGCCATTGCTTTAAAAATATATTAGCATCTAATGAATGCAGCATTATTAATACTATGATTTCCTTGGCTTTGAAAGTAATTTTTTTTCGCATTGGAAGACCTTATATCAGGTCACCTACCATGAATGGTGGAGTTTACTGCTTCAAACGTGTAAGTATGAAATATATCATGCTAGAAACTCATTTTCTTTTGCCTTATTTAACAATGTTTAGTGTAAAATGTTGAGTTTATTCAGCTGATGCATCTCGTGTAACCTTTGGCTTATGCATGTAATGTATTTTGTTGTATATCCTCCTTCCCCCCCCCCCCCCCCCCCACTTCCCTTAATCTACTTTGTACAGTGTTTCTTGTTATATGGCTGACAATTCTTGTCCTATCTTTGTACTGAAAATCAATAAAAAGATTAAAACTCAAAAACTCTAATGAAAATTGAAAATTCCCCTCTTAGAATATTGACTGTAAATGAAGAGTTGAGCTATTGGTGGGTGGGAATTGGGGAGGGTGGGTGGGAATGAGGACTGAACTGTGCCCTTTTGTTAATGCTGTGGCAGATACTTCAAGTTTTAAAACTATGGAGAAAAGGGTATGGAGACTACCTAATAAAGTTTGCTTGCTTTTTTTTTTTTTTTTAATTCTAATTGTGTTTATCAGAGTCCTACAATTCCTCATTTAAACCCTAATCTTTAAGTTACCAAGCTCAGTATAAAATAACGTCACTTACTGTTCTGGATTTTTTTAGGCCTTTTTCTTTTGGGTCTGCTTATTTCTGTGTGTGTTTCTGTGAGTTTCCACCGACAGTTGCAAGACAGGAATTTCTGGCTGACCGCAAAACTGACATGACCTCCATTGTCATGACATCCCAACTGTTTTGTTACAAATATAACTTACTGAGCAGAGGTGTGGCAAGGACCCCAATACACCTATCACAATTCTTAGTGAACATGTGGGACTTCTGATTGGTGCAGGACAAGGGAGAGGTGGTTGGGAAGTATAATCCTTTAAATACACCTTTTTCTCTGATGATATTTCCTGTCATCGGTATCCTCTAAAAGCTCCTATCCTTCTTCCTCTTTCTGCAACATAAGATATAATTACTATTTGTCTTGCAATTGCCTAAGTTAGCATTGCTCGGTTTTGTATGATTCTTAGTGCCTGCCAGTTATACAAACTCCTGTTGTAGTAAGTTATGAAGATTCCTTTCTTCCTATCTTCAGTCTTGTTTCTTTTTTTTTTTTTTTAAGAATAGTATCTAACGTAGCCATAACATTACCCACAGAGATGTTCTCTTCTCTCAGAACTTCTCAGAAAGAAAGTTAAGTGGGACCTTTCCTCTCTATATACCGTATTTTTCGGACTATAAGACGCACTTTTTCCCCCCTACTCACGCGATCTTCCCTGGTGGTCTAGTGACGTCGGGGCAGGAAAGAGCTCCCTCTTTCCTGCCCAGCGCGCTGCTCTCCATCCTCCTGTATGCAGCCTGATGGTCTCAACGAGATTCAAAATGGCGCTGAGACTTCAATTCTCGGCGGCCATTTTGAATCTCGCTGAGACCGTCAGGCAGCAATGCATACAGGAGGATGAAGAGCAGCGATCCCGAACTCGGAGGGAGGGAGGGAGGGATTCGGACAAGACGCACCGGAGCACCTAGGTTTTAGAGTTGGGAAAAAGGAAAAACTTTTTTTTTCCTATTTCCCTCCTCTAAATCTAGGTGCATCTTATGGTCCGGTGCGTCTTATAGTCCGAAAAATACGGTAGTTTGGATTCTAGGGAGACTATTTGGATGATCCCATACTATCCGCTACCTACGCTCTTGTGCCCGCTCTGCTGAACGCCTTTGGCTTAAATCTCGAGTGCATGCTGACTTCATACACTTCAAATTCTTACTGACCTCCTTTCAATCTGCTCTCCAACTTGCCAAACAGGATTATTATATCCATTGACTAACTCTATTGGTTCGGACCCTCGACGTCTCTTTGCCACGCTAAACTCTCTCCTCATAGTGCCCTCTCCTCCAACTCCCCCTTCACTTTCTCCCCCGACTTTGGCTGATTACTTTCACGATAAGGTTCACAAGATTAAACTTGAATTTTCAACCAGCTCTCCTCCACCCCCTCTTCCCTTAGTCCACTCTCTCAACCCTCTTGCCCCTGCCTCCTTTCCTTCCTTTTCCGAAATCACTGAAGAAACTTTACTTCTTCTTTTATCCTCAAAACTAACCACCTGCCCCACTGACCCTATCCCCACTCATCTACTCAACACTATCTCTCCTGCTGTCACCCTTTCCATCTATCATATCCTCAATCTATCACTTTCCACTGAGATTGTCCCTGATACCTTCAAGCATGCCGTACTCACCCCACTCCTCAAAAACCTTCTCTGGATCCTACCTCTCCTTCCAACTATCACCCCATCTCCCTCCTCCCTTTCTTATCCAAGAAACTAGAACGTGCTGTCCTCGGTTGCTGCCTCGACTTCTTTATGACATTTGCTTATTTCCGATCTGACGAAGAAGGGCAACCTTCGAAAGCTAATCAAGAAATGTATTAAGTTATGTCCAATAAAAAGGTATCATCTTATTTTCTTTCCATGTTTTATTTTGTTTGATTTCTATTGATAACCTTAAGAGTGGACTAACACGGCTAACACACTCCTCTACTTTATTCTCAAGCTATTCTTGATCCTCTCCAACCTGGCTTTCGCCCCCTTCATTCAACTGAAACTACACTTGCTAAAGTCTCCAATGATCTATTCCTGGCTAAGTTCAAAGGGCTCTACTCTATCCTCATCCTTTTTGATCTTTCTGCTGCTTTTGACACTGTTGATCACAGCCTACTCCTTGGCACACTGTCCTCTCTTGGATTTCAGAACTCTGCTCTTACCTGGTTTTCTTCTTATCTCTCTCAGCGTACTTTTAGTGTTTACTCTGGTGGATAGTCCTCTTCCTCTATCCTGCTCTCAGTGGGTGTACCTCAAGGATCTGTCCTAGGACCCCTCCTTTTCTTCATCTATACTTCCTCCCTTGGTGCTCTGATCTCAGCCCACGGTTTTCAATATCACCTTTACGCTGATGACTCCCAGATATACCTCTTCACATTAGAAATCTCGGCAGAAATCCAGGCCAAGATATCTGCCTGCCTATCTGACATTGCTGCCTGGATGTCTCACCGCCACCTGAAGCTCAATATGTCCAAAACGGAGCTCCTTATCTTCCTTCCTAAGCCAACCTCTCCCCTTCCCCCACTCTCCATTTCTGTCGACAACACGCTCATTCTCCCTGTCCCATCTGCTCGTAACCTTGGGGTCATATTCGACTCCTCCCTCTCCTTCTCTGCACATATTCAACAGATTGCAAAAACCTGTCGTTTCTTCCTCTATAATATCGCCAAAATTCGCCCTCTCCTTTCTGAGCACGCTACCAGAACCTTCATCCACACTACTACTACTACTTAACATTTCTAGAGCGCTACTAGGGTTACGCAGCGCTGTACAATTTAACAAAGAGAGACAGTCCCTGCTCATAGAGCTTACAATCTAATAGACAAGTGAACGGTCGGTCCGATAGGGGCAGTCAAATTGGGGCAGTCTGGATTCACTGAATGGTAAGGGTTAGGTGCCAAACGCAGCATTGAAGAGGTGGGCTTTAAGCAAAGACTTGAAGACAGGCAGGGAGGGGGCTTGGCGTAAGGGTTCAGGAAGGTTGTTCCAAGCATAGGGTGAGGCGAGGCAGAATGAGCGGAGCCTGGAGTTGGCAGTGGTGGAGAAGGGTACTGAGAGGATCACCTCTCGCTTAGACTACTGCAACTTGCTTCTCACCGGTCTTCCACTCAGCCATCTCTCTCCTCTTCAATCTGTTCAAAATGCTGCTGCACGATTAATATTTCGTCAAAGTTGCTATGCCCATATCAGCCCTCTTCTGAAGTCACTTCACTGGCTCCCTATCCGTTTCCGTATACAGTTCAAGCTCCTCTTATTAACCTATAAGTGACGTGGAGGGGCATAATTGAACGAAAACGTCTATCTCCATGGGCGTTTATCTCCGAGAACGGGTCCGTGAAGGGGCGGACCGAACCGTATTTTCGAAAAAAATAGACGTCCATGTTTTATTCGACAATTTGTGAGCTGGGCATTTTGTTTTTCAGCGATAATGGAAAATGAAAGCGCCCAGCTCAAAAATGAATAAATCCAAGGCATTTGTTCGTGGGAGGGGCCAGGATTCGTAGTGCACTGGTCCCCCTCACATGCCAGGACACCAACAGGGCACCCTTCCCTTGTGTATTGAGCCCCCCAAATCCCCCTCAAAACCCACTGCCCACAAGTCTACACCATTACTATAGCCCTAAGGGGTGAATGGGGGCACCTACATGTGGGTACATTGGGTTTGGGGGGGTTGGACGACTAAGCATTAAGAAGCACAATTGTAACAGGTAGGGGGGGATGGGCTTGGGTCCACCTGCCTGAAGTCCACTGCACCCCCTAACAACTGCTCCAGGGACCTGCATACTGCTGCCAGGGAGGTGGGTATGACATTTGAGGGTGAAAATAAAAAGTTGTGAAACATCATGTTTTATGGTGGGAGGGGGTTAGTGACCATTGGGGGAGTCAGGGGAGGTCATCTCCGATTCCCTCTGGTGGTAATCTGGTCATTTAGGGCACTTTTTGGGGCCTTATTCGTGAAAAAACAGGGTCCAGGAAAAGTGCCCTAAATTCTAGCTACAAACGCATACTTTTTTTCCATTATCGGCGAAAGGCGCCCATCTCTCCTCGGCCGATAACCACGCCCCAGTTCCACCTTCGCCACACCTCCGACATGCCCCCGTCAACTTTGTACGCTTCTGCGATGGAGCGCAGTTGAAAACGTCCAAAATCGGCTTTCCATTATACCGATTTATTCGTTTTTGTGAGATAAACGTCTATCTCCCAATTTGGGTCGAAATCTAGGCGTTTTACTCTTTCAATTATAAGGTGGATAGTAACATAGTAACATAGTAGATGACGGCAGAAAAAGACCTGCATGGTCCATCCAGTCTGCCCAACAAGATAAACTCATATGTGTATACCTTACCTTGATTTGTACCTGCCTTTTTCAGGGCACAGACCGTACAAGTCTGCCCAGCAGTATTTCCCGCCTCCCAACCACCAGTCCCGCCTCCCATCACCGGCTCTGGCACAGACTGTATAAGTCTGCCCTCCACTATCCTCGCCTCCCAACCACCAACCTCTCTTCCCCCAACTACTCCACCACCCAATTTCGGCTAAGCTTCTGAGGATCCATTCCTACTGCACAGTATTCCTTTATGCATATCCCACGCATGTTTGAATTCCGTTACCGTTTTCATCTCCACCACCTCCCGCGGGAGGGCATTCCAAGCATCCACCACCCTCTCCGTGAAAAAATACTTCCTGACATCTTTTTTGAGTCTGCCCCCCTTCAATCTCATTTCATGTCCTCTCGTTCTACCGCCTTCCCATCTCTGGAAAAGATTTTTTTGCGGATTAATACCTTTCAAGTATTTGACGTCTGTATCATATCACCCCTGTTCCTCCTTTCCTCCAGGGTATACATGTTCAGGTCAGCAAGTCTCTGCTCATACGTCTTGGAACGCAAATCCCATACCATTCTCGTAGCTTTTCTTTGCACCGCTTCCATTTTTTTAACATCCTTCGCAAGGTACGGCCTCCAAACTGAACACAATACTCCAGATGGGGCCTCACCAACGACTTGTACAGAGGCATCAACACTTCCTTTCTTCTGCTGATCACACCTCTCTCTATACAGCCTAGCAACCTTCTCGCTACGGCCACCGCCTTGTCACACTGTTTCGTCGCCTTCAGATCCTCGGATACTATTACCCCAAGGTCCCTCTCCCCCCTCAGTACCTATCAGACTCTCACCGCCTAACACATAAGTCTCTCGTGGGTTTCTACTCCCTAAATGCATCACTTTGCATTTCTTCGCATTGAATTTTAATTGCCAAACCTTAGACCATTCTTCTAGCTTCCTCAGATCCCTTTTCATGCTTTCCACTCCCTCCCGGGTGTCCACTCCGTTGCAAATCTTAGTATCATCAACAAATAGGCAAACCTTACCTTCTAACCCTTTGGCAATGTCACTCACAAATATATTGAACAGAATCGGCCCCAGCACCAATCCCTGAGGCACTCCACTACTCACCTTTCCCTCCTCCGAGCGAACTCCATTCACCACCACCCTCTGTCGTCTGTCCGTCAACCAGTTCCTAATCCAGTTCACCACTTCGGGACCTATCTTCAGCCCATCTAGTTTATTTAAGAGCCTCCTGTGGGGAACCATGTCAAAAACTTTGCTAAAATCTAAGTAGATTACGTCTATAGCACATCGATGATTCAATTCTCCAGTTACCCAATCAAAGAATCAATGAGATTCGTTTGGCACGATTTCCCTCTGGTAAAACCATGTTGTCTCGGATCTTGCAGTTTGTTGGCTTCTAGGAAATTCACTATCCTTTCCTTCAGCATGGCTTCCATTACTTTTCCAATAACCGAAGTGAGGCTTACTGGCCTGTAGTTTCCAGCTTCTTCCCTATCACCACTTTTGTGAAGAGGGACCACCTCCGCCGTTCTCCAGTCCCTCGGAACCTCTCCCGTCTCCAAGGATTTATTAAACAAATCTTTAAGAGGACCCGCCAGAACCTCTCTGAGCTCCCTCAATATTCTGGGGTGGATCCCGTCCGGTCCCATGGCTTTGTCCACCTTTAGCTTTCCAAGTTGTTGATACACACTCTCTTCCGTGAACGGTGCTATATCCACTCCATTCTCAGGTGTACTTTTGCCAGTCCCTCGCGGTCCTTCTCCAGGATTTTCTTCAGTGAAAACAGAACAAAAGTATCTATTTAGCAAATTGGCTTTTTCTTCATCATTATCTACATAGCGGTTCTCTGTATCTTTTAGTCTCACAATTCCCTTTTTAGTCATTCTTCTTTCACTAATATACCTGAAGAAATTTTTGTCGCCCCTCCTTACATTTCTAGCCATTTGTTCTTCCGCTTGCGCCTTCGCCAGACGTACTTCTCTCTTGGCTTCTTTCAGTTTCATCCGGTATTCCTCCCCGTGTTCCTCTTCTTGAGATTTTCTATATTTCTGGAACGCCAACTCTTTAGCCTTTATTTTCTCAGCCACTTGCTTGGAGAACCATATCGGTTTCCGTTTTCTCTTGCTTTTATTTACTTTCCTTACATAAAGGTCTGTGGCCCTATTTATTACTTCTTTCAGCCTGGACCACTGCCCTTCCACTTCATGTACGTCCTCCCAGCCCATCATCTCCTTCCTCAGGTATTCCCCCATTTTACTAAAGTCAGCACGCTTGAAATCCAGTACTTTGAGTTTAGAGTGGCCGTCCACTTCAGCCGTCATATCAAACCAAACCGTTTGATGGTCACTGCTTCCCAGGTGTGCACCCACTCGGACATTTGACACACTATCCCCATTTGTGAGCACCAGATCCAGCATCGCTCCCTCCCTCGTGGGTTCCGTCACCATCTGTCTGAGCAGAGCACTTTGGAAAGCATCCACGATCTCTCTACTTCTTTCCGATTTGGCAGACGGAACCTTCCAATCTACATCCGGCAGATTGAAATCTCCCATCAACAGAACCTCTTTTTCTTTCCTAATTTTTGAATATCTGCGATCAGATCTTTATCTAGTTCCTCTAATTGTGTCGGGGGTCTGTAGACAACACCCACGTAGACAGAGGTTCTATCATCTCTTTTTAAGGTGATCCACATCGCTTCTTCCTTTCCCCAGGTCCCTGTCATTTCAGTCGCCGTGATATCATTCCTCACATACAGAGCTACTCCTCCACCTTTACGACCCTCTCTATCCATCCTAAATAGATTATAGCCTGGTATGTTTGCATCCCATTCATGGGAACCATTTAGCCATGTCTCCGTGATTGCAACAACATCTAAGTCTGCCTCCAACATCAGGGCTTGAAGGTCGTGAACTTTATTGCTTAGACTATGAGCATTTGTGGCCATCGCTTTCCATCTATATTTCCTATTATGTGTTCCAACATTAGTGATTTGGGGGGGTGTTTTTACTTTGGGTACCTTCGTGTCTTTTTGTTCCAACTTTATTGCTTTTTCCTCTGCCTCAGTTCTATTTTCAGGGGCATCACAGTATTGTAATGGAGCAAAAGAATTCTCTAGTGGCAGCACTTGTGCGGGTGGATGCTTCTGTGTCACCTGACGAAGTCTGCCTGAGCCTACTGTGAACCATCTGTTCTTATGTGGTTTTATTCTTTGAGGCAGTGGTGAGAAGTTATTTTTCTGTGTAGTTCTAAAAGCTGCTTTAGTTGCATACAATTCTTGCATTACTTTACTGAGCTCTTGCTGTAAACTAGATAGCTGAAGACAGATAGGACAAGCTTTAAGTCTCCAGATGATTGGCCTTGAAACTAAAGCACCACAATTATTACAGAGAATAAAATTCATCCTGATTGGTTGAAATGGGTATGAATAGGTGTACTATGTTGGGTTAAGAGTCTGCAAGACTGCCTGTGTATGATTGAGGAGTAAAGGTAATGAGGTTTGGTTTGTCTATATATGAGTGGAAAACCCTGGGGTGGGTGGGATTATAAGTCCCAAAGTGTCAGCTAACTACTGTTGTTATCAAGGCAATTCTCTAGATGGGGACCAGAAATGGTAGTCTGATCTAAGAATTTTCAATTGATTTAACTTTTAAAATTGTCTTAGAATATAACTTTCCTCTTGTGATATAAATCTAAATATTCCCAATACTTATAGCAGTTTCAGTAGTGTAAAATGTAACTTTTGAGTCTCAATTGAATGCAATGCTGTTTAAACAGCCTCTTCTCTCTCTCTATCAATCAGAGCTTGCCTGGGAAGAAAGAAAGAAAGAAAGAAAGAAAGAAAGAAAGAAGAAAGAAAGAAAGAAGAAAGAAAGAAAGAAGAAAGAAAGAAGAAAGAAAGAAAGAAAAGGTTTCACAGGGCAAATTAATTAATTAAGCAATAAGCATTAAATTAAAGAGAATATCAGGTAGCTCACCTATAGCCAGAAAGTTGAGAAGTTTGGAATTTAAAGGTCAGAATTTACTTTACTGTGCAGGAGTTTGGATTCAGGGGTCCAATACCTGGAAAGTTACAAACATAAGTGCATTCACTCTGCTGCCCCTCACTACCTCTCCACTCTCATCTCTCCCTACACTCCTTCCCAGGAACTCCGTTCACTAGGCAAATCTCTCCTAACTGTACCCTTCTTCTCCATCGCTAACTCCAGACTCCGTTCCTTTTATCTTGCTGCACCTTATGCCTGGAATAGACTTCCTGAGCCATTACGTCAAACTCCATCCCTGGCCGCCTTCAAATCCAGGCTAAAGGCCTACCTGTTTGATGCTGCTTTTAATTCCTAACTTGTCTCCTGCTCGTAACCTTTATCTTGTCTTCCTCTCTTCATTAGTTCCTTTCCCCATATGTCCCATCTGTCTGTCCTACCCTTATCCCTTATTTGTTCTGTCTGTCTGTCCTGATTTAGATTGTAAGCTCTTTTGAGCAGGGACTGTCTTCAAATTAGATTGTAAAGCGCTGCGTAGGACTGGTAGTGCTATAGAAATGATTTATAGTAGTAGTAGTAGTAGTACTATTTCAAACAAACCCTTTCAAGCTAGCCCAGTAATCAAATTGCCCTTAGTAACCTTAGCGACTGTTCTACTTCCTCACACCTTAATTCACACCTAATTCAGGTCAACTGCAGTGCTACCTCCAGCAGGCAAGAACAGAGAATAACTTTCTTTTAGGGCAGTTCGAGCCTTGCTACTATCCTTTTTATACTCTTGGTTGTTGAGTTTCTACCTCTAGAGAAATTTTCAGTTTAAAACTATAGGGAAAAGGGATTGCACACTGTGGAAATTAGTTAATAACACTTGATTCCCTCTCTTATATTTTTATTTTCTTACTAAGACTAGGAATTTATCCAGTTGCAAACTATGCCAAAATATTTCACAGGACCCCAAAGTCATCCACAAAGGAAAGACATTCAACATAAAGGGATCTTTCACTTGCTCATCTTCCAATGTGGTATATATCATTCAGTGTAAAAAATGTAATGAAGGATGCTATATTGGAGAAACAGGCCAGATGCTTAAGACAAGATTCATTTACATAGACATCATATAAACAATGCTGGTGCCAGCAGGGTTCCCACGCCTGTTGGGCAACATTTTACAAGACCAGGACACTGCACCAATGACTTCACAGTGAGAATCCTGAAAGGTAACTTTAAAACCATACAAGAACGTAAGACCTTTGAAGTCAGAATGATTGAATATTTTAACACCCAACAGAAAGGACTTAACAAGGACCTGGGGTTCCTAGCCCATTATAAACCATAAAGCTGTATGTCTCTGTTGATCACCCTCCCCTCACCTGTCCGACACCCACCCTGTTAGAATACCAAAGATATACTTGATGTCCCCATGCATACTTCCTACCCACCCCCATCCTCCCACCCTGTCAGACCTGTCATAGCAATGCTTGAATGTTTTTCACTTATATACACTGTCAGCTAGCACATTTGCTTATTTCCGATCTGACGAAGAAGGGGCAACCTTCGAAAGCTAATCAAGAATGTATTAAGTATGTCCAATAAAAAAGGTATCATCTTATTTTCTTTTCCATGTTTTATTTTGTTTGATTTCTATTGATAAACCTTAAGAGTGGACTAACACGGCTACCACACTCCTCTACTTACTAAGACTGAACTGGGCTCTTCTGTGCCTTTTAGAGACTATTTGTTGATCTGTGGCAGAAACTTCAAGTTTAAAACTATGGAGAAAAGGGAAGGGAAATGGGACTTGATATACCGCCTTTCTGTGGTTTTTTGCAATACATTCAAAGCGGTTTACATATATTCAGGTACTTATTTTGTACCTGGGGCAATGGAGGGTTAAGTGACTTGCCCAGAGTCACAAGGAGCTGCAGTGGGAATCAAACTCAGTTCCCCAGGATCAAAGTCCACTGCACTAACCACTAGGCTACTCCTCCACTCATTCCACCAATAAGAGCCAACCTCATCAGTGATGTCACAATGGCTTGATTGTCCGATACTTGGCTCACTTCTGATATTGTGATGTCATAAGGGAAAGGGGGAAATGGGAACTTGATATAACCACCTTTGAGGTTTTTGCAACTACATTCAAGCGGTTTACATATATTCAGGTACTATTTTGTACCAGGGGCAATGGAGGGTTAAGTGACTTGCACAGAAGTCCTCAGTTTGCTTGTCTTTTTTTTTTTTTTTAATTTTAAAATTCTGTGTTATCTCTATCCTATAATTCCTCTTTAAACCCTAATCTTTAAGCTGTGGCAAAAACTTCAAGTTTTAAAACTATGGGGAAAAGGGTATGGAGACTAGCTAATAAAATTTGCGTGCTTTTTTTTTAATTTTATTTTAAAATTCTGGTTTATCAGTGTCCTACAATTCCTCTTTTAAACCGAATCTGTCACTTACCCACCAAGCTGTCCTCCTCTCTCAGAACTTCTCAGCTGCTAGAGCACCCTGCTGACTTCCCTGCTGCTGAAGCAGAAGGGGCAGGAGTCTGATTGATGGCAGACAAACCTCAGCTGTTGGGGGCTTGAGTATCCCGCAGCAAAGCTATGATGGGGGTGGGGCGCACAGCAACACAATTGCAGCAGTAAGGGGGGCTGAGAAAAAATGCTTGCCCCCCTCCAAGTCCTCCCCTCAGGCCTCCCCCAAATCAACTTCTGCTCTACGCTAGCAGTTAAGAGATAGGTTAAAAAAAAACATGTCTTTTTACCAGATGGCTTAGTTTAGAAATAGCTTTCAGCAGATTATTGCTGTATTTTACAGCTCTGCAAGCTAATTATGTCTACTGATTAAAGTTGTTCAAGTTTTCAAATGTTACGTTCTGTTTGTAGGGTTCTCTGACCTCATATGCAACTTTCTTTAAATTAGTCACCTTATTTTCGAACTCCTCTTAATCTCTTACCCATCTATATGTTCAATCTTTGCTTATACCCTACGCTCTCTATTATAATGTTCTATTACGTACCGTTTTGACATTGTATGCAGTGGGCAGGTCTCGACAGAAAGTGGCTGGGCCTGGGCCCGTCCAGGCCCAGCCACATTTCTGTCGAGACCTGCCCACCCCTCGCTGGCGCTGCCTTTTCTACCCGTGGCTCTGGGTACTGCTGTCCGGGAGCGTTGCCTGCCTGCCCGCCCTGAAATTCTTCTCCTCCCTGCCGCTGCCTCGGTTCCTGCATTATTATTTCACCCGTTGCTGGCAGCACTGCCATTCACACAGGCGCTCCGCACCCCCTTGCTGCGTCCATCTGGCCCTACGTAAACAGGAAGTGCATCAGAGAGTGCCAGATGGACGCGGCAAAGGGGAGCGGAGCCGTGGGAGAAAAGGCAGCGACAGCGAGGGATGTTGGGTTGGGGCAGGATCAGGAAGGCAGAAGTAAGTGCTGGACTTGTGGGGGGAGGACGGGGGACTGGGGGAAGGGATAGTGCCTGCCGGACTTGTGGGAGGAAGGGGATTGAAGGGAAGGGAGAGAGCTGCTGGATGTGGGAAGAAGAGGCGAAGGGGATCTGGATGGAAGGGAGAAAGCTTCGCCACACTGAACTCTCTTCTCAAGTACCCCCGTCCCCTATTCCCCCTTCTCTTTCTCCACAGACCCCTAGCTGATTACTTCCATGATAAAATCCTTAAGATTAACCTTGAATTTTCATCCAATCCCTCCCCACCTATCTCTCCCTTAGTCCATACCCCCTACTCTCCTTCTTTCTCCTCCTTCTCAGCAGTTTCTACTGAAGAAACTGCCCTTCTTCTTTCCTCCTCCAAATGTACTACCTGTTCCTCTGATCCCATCCCCACTTACCTACTTAACACTATCTCTCCTACTATCATCCTTGTCATCTGTCACATCCTTAATCTTTCACTCGCCACTGAAACTGTTCCTACGACCTTCAAACATGCTATTGTCACTCCACTCACCCTCAATTGACCCTACCTGTCCCTCCAACAATCGCCCCATCTCCCTTCTCCCTTTCCTCTCCAAATTACTTGAACGTGTCGTTCACCGCCGTTGTCTTGACTTTCTCTCTTCTCAACCTATTCTTGACCCACTTCAATCCAGTTTTCGCCCTCTTCACTCAACTGAAACTGCACTTACTAAAGTCTCTAATGATCTGCTTCTGGCTAAATCCAGAGGTCTCTATTCCATCCTCACCCTTCTTGACCTATCTGCTGCTTTCGACACTGTTGACCACACCTTACTCCTCGATATGCTGTCCTTGCTTGGATTCCAGGGCCCTGTTCTTTCCTGGTTCTCTTCCTACCTCTCACTCCGTACTTTCAGTGTTCACTCTGGTGGATCCTCTTCAACTTCCCTCCCGCTTTCAGTAGGTGACTCAGGGTTCTGTCCTTGGACCACTCCTCTTCTCCATCTATACCTCTTCCCTTGGTGCCCTGATCTCATCCCATGGGTTTCACTACCATCTTTACACTGATGACTCCTCATATCTACATCTCCACCCCTGAAATCTCAACCTTAATCCAGGACAAAATCTCTGCCTGCTTGTCTGACATTGCTGCCTGGATGTCTCAACGCCATCTCAAATTAAACATGTGACTTTATAGGTGAGAAAGATTTATGGGTGCTTCTACAAAACCTATCTGGCATATCCCATTGATTAAGCAAACATAATTTTATGTATAAGTATCAACCTGAACTGATTGTACATATTTCCGCAGGTTATATATGGATTAGCACTATTTAACATTGTTTAATATTCAGCATCAATTTGTAATTAGTATCAATATCAGGTGTGTCATACTACTAAATAGTTGCAGGTCTTTCTACGGCTTCCACTGTATCTGCTGGTGCGTGGGGAGATAATCTAATGTATCTGTCTCAGTGGTCTTGAGAAGGAATAGCAATTTCGATTAAGCATTGTTATGGGCTCAACAAATATATGATTAGTACTCTGATTGCAGGCTGTCCTTAAGTTGGTTGGAATTCTTGGGCCTTACTTTTAACCGTCATAGCCATGCAATTATGAGCACTAGGAAGCAGATAGTAGTCATAAGGTTGCATTATACAGCAAGATGGTAGCAACAATTCTATGGGTCAGTCCCATGTATCCCCATGATTATGAAACTCTACAGGAAGAGAACCTAGGAAAATAATGCTAAGAAGGGCGAGACATAGATCTTAACATATGCATAATGATCTCGAGCGCATCCCTGGGTCTTATATATCCCTAACCATAACCCCGCTTGGAGCGTGGTCAAACCTACAGAGAGACATGGAACTAAGTAAGCCTATACCAAAGTTAAATAATGGCATACCTACAGTGGCGTACCAAGGGGGGGGGGGGGGGGGGGGGGGCGGTCCACCCCGGGTGCACGCCGCTGGGGGGTGCCGCGGTGCGCGCCTGCTCCTCCGAGTTCGCTAAACTTCGTTCGTTCGCTGCAGCTCCCTCTGCCCCAGAACAGGTTACTTCCTGTTCCAGGGTAGAGGGAGCTGCAGCGAACAAACGAAGTTTAGTGAACTCGGAGGAGCAGGCGCGCGCCGCGGCACCCCCCCCCCCCAGCGGCGTGCACCCAGGGGGGAAGGTGTCATCTAGCAGGGGGGGGTGCATCGGCGCTCTGCCCCGGGTGCCATCCAGTCAGGAACGCCACTGCTTGCATGACTAACTGATATTAACAGAGTTTACACCTACATTGTGATATCGTGGCCAGTATTAGGGCTTGATGTTACCCTTGTATGGGCAATATCAATTTGAATTGTGTAAGCAGATATAGCAGAAATGAGTTTTCATAAAATATATCATTAACTAAAAATAAGAAAATAAAACCTAAAAACCTTTCCAATATATAGACAGGATTACTGCTAAACTGAAAATAAAACAAAATATGAATCTATAATGTCCATAAACAGCAACTGTACATCTCAAATTAAGTATCTGTTGGTTCTGAATTTTCTTTTGTCGATCGTGGTTGAAGCGGTGGAAGCTCTGAAGAATCTGGACGGAGATCTGGAAGATCTAACAGGGCTGGATTTTCACAGCGACTTGGGCAAGGAATCAGTAGACGTGACAGTCACTGCTGGTCTGCTGAAGGAAGTGGCTGGTCTTGAGATGGTTGGGCTGGTAACATCTGGTTTAACATCTGGTTCTGCGGCTGGGTAAACGTGTATATTTTTCACATGGACCCAAGACTTGCGGTCCAGTAGTTTGCAAGTCGTAAAGGTTATTACCTTGGGGGATCTAACATCATTTGGGCCTGGATAAATCTTAAAGACGGAATACTTGCAGTGTACAAACTTGAATCTCTCCATGTCTTTATCCTAGGCATGCACAATCATAATTAATTCATCAGGGGTCAGAGGTTAGCAGAGAAACAAGTTAGTCTCAAGGCATTCTTAT
Source organism: Microcaecilia unicolor (assembly GCF_901765095.1). Taxonomy (NCBI): domain Eukaryota; kingdom Metazoa; phylum Chordata; class Amphibia; order Gymnophiona; family Siphonopidae; genus Microcaecilia; species Microcaecilia unicolor. Next base: position 11,885,590 of record NC_044033.1, read on the forward strand.
GGTCCAATAAGCAAAATAACTGTATGCCTGAATGATACCTAAATATCTATAGCATCTATAACATGCTACATCTGCTAATACATTGTTATATCCCAATGAAAATTGGGAAAATAAAATTGAAGGAAATATGAGTCCAGAAATAGCAATAGTGAATAAGAAATTATTTATCTCCTGATTGAGGTCAAAAGGCAAAGTCTCGTATTGTTCAAGGAACTGGGGTTTGCAGATTATATCCCCACTTCTGGCTTGCATAATCTGAATGAAGCAAGACAGATGGGTAACATCTAATAATATATGGTTAAATGGCAGTAAAGGTTAAGTAAAGGAAACAAAAGAAAAGGATACCAAAAACAAGAAAAGAAATAAAAAATTGGAAGATGAGGTTGGCAGTTCATGTAGTAGATTCAGGTTCAGGAATACATGTTGCACCAAAAATTGTCAAAAGCGCGGGCATGGTATTGCGCTCTATCGCCAATAGGTACTTGAGAAGAGACAAACAAAGTGGGATGGAGATGTGGAAACTTCACCTGCGATGACTACCATTCACCAAGGGTTGGGCCCTCAGCTGCAGGAGGCCTGCAGGACTTACACATTGGATGAATCGGACATAAGGGCAGAGGCCAAAGCTTCTTGCAACTCCAGTAAGTGGAATGCTTGTCTCTTTTCCTCATGGACCAATTGATGCATCTGTTCAAAATCTCGCACAATAATATCGTGCATCTCAGGCCGGGTAACGTTGGGGTCTGTGCATTTGTCCTTCAATCTGGCGACCCTTTTCAGAAACGTTGCCCTCAGGTCTGCTACATTATGTGGTAGCTCTCCTTTACTGACAGTGGCCCCCTCTGTGAGAGAGGTCAAGGTGATTTCTGTATCCATCTGAGGAAGGGCAAAACCTAAACAGACCATTAATGCAATGTACGTGGTTAATTCGTTGAAAGAATTCATTAGAACAAGTTCAGCTAATGTTACAGAGAACAAGAATGTAAAGCTAAGAATCAGAAATGGGCCGTATGGGTAGGATGCTGTCAAAGGTATGGGGTTTGACAAAGGGGGAGTGGAATCAGAAATGGGAGAGGGTTTGTAAAGTAGGGAAGGGTCAGGAGATATTTCGGGGATGGAGTCTCCGATGTGGGGGCAAGGGGTGCGACTATACAGTCATAGGAGGAGGGGTGGAGGGAGTAGTAGGGGGGAGGGAAAACTATCATGGACCAGGGTGAGGTATAGATGGAGCAAGGGGAGGGGTAACAGAGAGAGGCGGGTCGAGGGTAAAGCGAGGGGTGTGTCTTAAGAAGGGGCAATGTGATTAAACAATTCATCGAGAACATATACAAAAAATCAAAAATTTAGAAAAACGCTCAGGATCGTTTAAAAAAATATATATACATATACCTTAAAAAGAACGTACTGGAATAATTAATGTGTAACCAAAATTTCAGATCAATGCCCCTCTAAGAGAGGAAATATAAAAAAGTCAAAATGATTTTTGAGTCAATAAATGTATGAAAATTCCATACGCTTGCATTGCAACGGGCGCATATGTAGCTGGCAGTGCAAGAAAAAAAGTACCTTTAACAAAATATGCAAAAGGGCAGACACTCATGAATGACCTTCACATAGGGTTTAAGTAACATTTTGCAACCAGTTAAAGAAATGGGAAAAAGCACATCGCTTCAAGACAAAACCACAACGTAGACAAGAGTTAGTTGAAGCAAGGAGGGAGCCAAAGACACAAAGCATAGTCTAGCATATTCAGACACCAGTTGCTCTCACATTCACTCGCATTGAAAGGCAGAGAGATAGAAAGCGCAATCCACAGGTCATTGTGACAACCTGTGTTAAATAGAAAGGAATCAGAAAGTGGAGTGCATAATATTCCTTCTTTTTGTCTGAAAGCTTCATCAATTATCTGTTGAAGAATACTACAAAATCCATGAGCAGCGCAAAATGCTCCCATGAATGGCCAGTTCAAGGGAATATTTCTCGCATTTATTCTATATAACGGCACAGTCAAAAGCACTGGAAATGCCGTATGCTAATGGTTATTAAATATTGAAGCTTGCAGATTTTACACACACCATAAAGAGATTCCAAATATGAAGGCTTTATATTCATGGGAAGCAGTTAAAGCAATAAACATTTCAACAATGAGCAATACACAGCTTTAATTAAAAAGGGATCCCGTATAGAGTAAAATGGCATAAATAAGTCAGTTAAGGTATATATAAAAAAAACATAAAAGGAACACCCTCCGGCAGGGCCGCCAAGATCCAGATCCGGGCCCGGGACAAGGCCGCCCCTGGGCCCCCCCACCCAAAGTCATCGTCGCCAGGCCCCCCCTCCACCCACTACCGGGCCGGGCCCTGAACTAGCCTTAAACGCCTCCTTTCACCACCTTCGCAGCAAGCAGCAGCAGGGCAGACCTCTCCTTCCTTCCGTGCCCCGCCCTCGCGGACGTTATGTCAGGCGAGGGCGGGACACAGAAGGAAGGAGTGGCCTGCCCTGTTGCTGCTTCCTGTGAAGGTGGTGAAAGGAGGCGTTTAAGGTTAGTTCCAAGTTACTTCCGGGAGCGACAGACGCGGGCGGCCCGAACTGCGGTGGCGCCGGGCCCCCTCCGGAGACCCGGACCCGGGGACTTTTGTCCCCCCTGTCCCCCCCTCTTGGCGGCCCTGCCCTCCGGGGATCGCCCATCCCTGCAGTTGATAAGAAATCCCCAGAGGGGGCTATGTATCATAGCAAATGAAAAAACCTGCTGGCTCAGTTATGCCATTTGTATGGTACCACCAAATATACACTTGTAATTTAACCTTTAAAAGCACAGAACAAAAACTAGGGTTATTAACAGACCTATGACACCTGTAATAAAAACAGAAACATCACACCAACACACATACATAGAGATGGTTTCAGGGTACTAAATGAGGAGGTCAGTGCTGTGAGTAACGGTGAGCATCAAAATCATGGGATTTCCAAAATCAATTCAGGTGAGAAGTATAGAATATTCATATTAGTATAAAGGTAAAGGTACAAGTATAGGTTTACAACAGAAAGGACAAGTTGGCGGAATGCGACATGCTTTAACCGCAGACGAGACAAAAGAAAAAACTAAGACAGAATGTTCTGAAGAGGTGAACCTCTTTGTATAAGAATGGCAGTCCCTAATCCTTTAAGACAGCCCCCTTCCCCCCTCTTTGCCAAAGGATACAATAATTTGGAAACTGTTTCCTCAGGGTAAGCCTTAGTGCCCCCCCTTCCCCCTCTGGCTAAAGTCCGTAAAACAGGATATGCTCCCCATCAAAAGATTCTAGAAGCCGACGACCAGGATTCTAGAACGTGTGCTAAGTACAGTCTAGCACTGGGGGACTCATCGCTAAGTACAGTCTAGCGGCATCGCTAAGTACAGTCTAGCGGCATTATAATAAAAAAAAGGATTAATATAGCCCTGATAATTTAAGCGTCTGGCAGTCAACTCCGTTCAACGCGTGAAAGCGAAGGCGTCCCTTATGTGCTAGCCCGGGCCAAACGCAAAACTAACTGTTCCTCAGACCATAACCTAATCAACTAGAAGCTAGGGTGACAATTTAAAAACCATGCGGCCTCGGAAAAATCAAGACACGTAACTATGGCGTGTTATTGGAACTTGAGTCTGATTCTATTTCAGACTATGGAGCCTGGCTCACTCTAAAAAATAGAGTGGAATCCTCCATAAAAGAGGAATTCTGGCTCCTCTCAACGCTTTTGGTCACTGTCACCCGCTATGAGCGGATGTAAGCCCTGCTGGCCTTGCCTGGGCATCAGTGATTAGCCAATTATCCCTAACACTCAGTGGCGTAGCCAGGGGGGGGGGGTGCCAGGGGAGCAGCTGCTCCCCCAAATGGAGTTCTGCCAGCTCCGGCGCCTATTTTTTTCTCAATGTGTTGCATTGAAAATGTGCACCAGCGCCGGCGGAAGTCCGCTGTCGCTCCCCCCGCGCCGTCAACCTGGCTCCGCTTCTGCTAACACTATATATATAGCAACTAAATATACAGGAAAGAGACATAAGAGAGGAGAGAAAAAGAAAAAAGAAGACCAAGAAAAACAATCCCAAAACCGGGTTATAGAGTTATGCTCTAGAGCAGAATGGGAGTAAAGATATCCAAAATGTAAATGACTCAATTTATACATAGATATGTCAATAATCTCCAGCCTGTAACAGTAGAGCCTGGCCTTATATCTCCATATCTACGTACATGAAGCAAAAACTTTTTAGGCACCTTAAGGGCGGCAGCCGATCCTGAAGGTTCTAAGGATCCAACTGTGGAATGAAAAGAAATTGAAACATTTATAAGGTAAAAACTGGGCCTACCTACTTAGTACCCAAAAACAGAAACAAGAAGAGGAGAAGGAGGTGACAAACAAAACATGAAATGTCTATATACCATAATATAAGTAACATGAGAGAGACACATACTTCGTAGAAATACAGCTTTTGATAAAGGGCAAGAAAGACATTATAGTATGCGTAGTCCCGAACTATACCCCTAAAATAAAGGAAATAAAAGCAAATAAATGTTAATGAAATTGACAGGAAAGTCAATGGGAAAATTATATATCAGTATTGAAATTTGGTGACGGGTTCTAGATCCAAAGCAGTCTAGAACTAAGTTCTAGATTCGTAATGTGCTCTAGAACTATGTTCTAGAACGGTACAAATAAATAATATAGACACAGGACCAAATGTATCATTCTTACATCAAAAAGAATCTATGATATAACATGAAACACATGTAACCAAGTCATCAAAAAATGTATCTGAGGACAATATAATATGTATTGTGGCAGGCGCTAGAACGAAGGCAGTCTAGAACCATGTTCCAGAGCGAAAGTGTGATCTAGAACAAAGCTCCAGAGTAATGTAGAACAATGTTCTAGAGTAGTAATGTGTTATGACCAAACCTAGAACCAAGTTCCAGAGTTGGTAAGTTAGAAGGCAGGGTAATGTAAATTTAAGTTACAAAGATAACCATATAGCAACAGAAGCTACTAAGAGGGACGGGGCAATAATAAAAATACAACAAAAATAAGAATTTTATATTATATTACTATATTTGGACAAAGGCAATATATATGAGATAATAATTATGACAGTAATGAAAAAGAATTTGTTAACGTAGAAAAATGTGTCCTCCTGCAATGGCAGGCTATTGAGTGTAGCAGGTAGTGGGTACAAATCTTATTAAGGCAATAAATGCACACCTTTGACCATAAGGATATGTCTATATAGACCAGCATGAATTCTGAACAAAGAGTAGCAAGGATAACACAGAATCGTAGAAAAACCCATATAGTTATTAAAAATCCGAAGCACATAATTAATTTCTGTATCATGTAAAGTCTACTGAGTTTAAAGCTTTTGTAAGATTATCAATAGAAATGAAACAAAATAAAACATGGAAAAGAAAATAAGATGACACCTTTTTTATTGGACATAACTTAAAACATTTCTTGATTAGCTTTCGAAGGTTGCCCTTCTTCGTCAGATCGGAAATAAGCAAATGTTTATCACCCTCCTCTCACCTACCCACACCCATCCTGTTAGACTATGAATGAAATGCTTTGATGTCCCCATGCATACCTCCTACCCACCCCCACCCTGTCAGACTGTCAGACTGTCAAAGTAATGCTTGGATGTTTCACTTATATATACTATCTGCTACCACATTTGCTTATTTCCGATCTGATGAAGAAGGGCAACCTTCGAAAGCTAATCAAGAAATGTTTTAAGTTATGTCCAATAAAAAAGGTATCATCTTATTTTCTTTTCCATGTTTTATTTGGTTTGATTTCTATAGATTCTACATGGAATGTTGCTATTCCACTAGCAACATTCCATGTAGAAGTCGGCCCTTGTAGATCACCAATGTGGCCGCGCAGGCTTCTGCTTCTGTGAGTCTGACGTCCTGCACGCAGACTCACAGAAACAGAAGCCTGCGCAGGAATGTTGCTAGTGGAATAGCAACATTCCATGTAGAATGTCCAACAGTAGCAACATTCCATGTAGAATCTCCAATAGTATCTATTTTACTGTCATAGTAATGCTTGAATGTTTTCACTTATATACACTGTCAGCTAGCACATTTGCTTATTTCCGATCTGAGGAAGAAGGGCAACCTTCGAAAGCTAATCAAGAAATGTATTAAGTTATGTCCAATAAAAAAGGTATCATCTTATTTTCTTTTCCATGTTTTATTTGGTTTGATTTCTATAGATTCTACATGGAATGTTGCTATTCCACTAGCAACATTCCATGTAGAAGTCGGCCCTTGTAGATCACCAATGTGGCCGCGCAGGCTTCTGCTTCTGTGAGTCTGACGTCCTGCACGTACGTGCAGGACGTCAGACTCACAGAAACAGAAGCCTGCGCAGGAATGTTGCTAGTGGAATAGCAACATTCCATGTAGAATGTCCAATAGTAGCAACATTCCATGTAGAATGTCCAATAGTAGCAACATTCCATCTAGAATCTCCAATAGTATCTATTTTACTGTCATAGTAATGCTTGAATGTTTTCACTTATATACACTGTCAGCTAGCACATTTGCTTATTTCTGATCTGACAAAGAAGGGCAACCTTCGAAAGCTAATCAAGAAATGTATTAAGTTATGTCCAATAAAAAAGGTATCATCTTATTTTCTTTTCCATGTTTTATTTGGTTTGATTTCTATAGATTCTACATGGAATGTTGCTATTCCACTAGCAACATTCCATGTAGAAGTCGGCCCTTGTAGATCATCAATGTGGCCGCGCAGGCTTCTGCTTCTGTGAGTCTGACGTCAGACTCACAGAAACAGAAGCCTGCGCAGGAATGTTGCTAGTGGAATAGCAACATTCCATGTAGAATGTCCAATAGTAGCAACATTCCATGTAGAATGTCCAATAGTAGCAACATTCCATCTAGAATCTCCAATAGTATCTATTTTACTGTCATAGTAATGCTTGAATGTTTTCACTTATATACACTGTCAGCTAGCACATTTGCTTATTTCTGATCTGACGAAGAAGGGCAACCTTCGAAAGCTAATCAAGAAATGTATTAAGTTATGTCCAATAAAAAAGGTATCATCTTATTTTCTTTTCCATGTTTTATTTGGTTTGATTTCTATTGATAACCTTTAAGAGTGGACTAACACGGCTACCACACCTCTCTACTAAAGCTTTTGTAAAAATGAACTTCAGAGAAAATAAGAACTACAAGGGTTAATCCCAGTCATTCGTTCCTGAGGAAATCACGAAATAACCGTGCTTCCTGTGCTTAATTTGAGTTTACTGCTCACTGCAAGCATTGGACATTATGGCGACTGAAAATAGGACTATATATCAAATAAAAACTGTAAGTTTAATTTTTCATATTAAAACTTCATGCTGGTGTAATTAGTCTTCATAGAATTACTATGTCAGGAGAGAAAAAGAGAAAGAAAGTTATTACTTTATCTGTTTCCAGAGGTACGGTTCTCATAAGTACATAAGTACATAAGTAGTGCCATACTGGGAAAGACCAAAGGTCCATCTAGCCCAGCATCCTGTCACCGACAGTGGCCAATCCAGGTCAAGGGCACCTGGCACGCTCCCCAAACGTAAAAACATTCCAGACAAGTTATACCTAAAAATGCGGAATTTTTCCAAGTCCATTTAATAGCAGTCTATGGACTTGTCCTTTAGGAATCTATCTAACCCCTTTTTAAACTCCGTCAAGCTAACCGCCCGTACCACGTTCTCCGGCAACGAATTCCAGAGTCTAATTACACGTTGGGTGAAGAAAAACTTTCTCCGATTCGTTTTAAATTTACCACACTGTAGCTTCAACTCATGCCCTCTAGTCCTAGTATTTTTGGATAGCGTGAACAGTCGCTTCACATCCACCCGATCCATTCCACTCATTATTTTATACACTTCTATCATATCTCCCCTCAGCCGTCTCTTCTCCAAGCTGAAAAGCCCTAGCCTTCTCAGCCTCTCTTCGTAGGAAAGTCGTCCCATCCCCACTATCATTTTCGTCGCCCTTCGCTGTACCTTTTCCAATTCTACTATATCTTTTTTGAGATACGGAGACCAGTACTGAACACAATACTCCAGGTGCGGTCGCACCATGGAGCGATACAACGGCATTATAACATCCGCACACCTGGACTCCATACCCTTCCTAATAACACCCAACATTCTATTCGCTTTCCTAGCCGCAGCAGCACACTGAGCAGAAGGTTTCAGCGTATCATCGACGACGACACCCAGATCCCTTTCTTGATCCGTAACTCCTAACGCGGAACCTTGCAAGACGTAGCTATAATTCGGGTTCCTCTTACCCACATGCATCACTTTGCACTTGTCAACATTGAACTTCATCTGCCACTTGCACGCCCATTCTCCCAGTCTCGCAAGGTCCTCCTGTAATCGTTCACATTCCTCCTGCGACTTGACGACCCTGAATAATTTTGTGTCATCGGCGAATTTAATTACCTCACTAGTTATTCCCATCTCTAGGTCATTTATAAATACATTAAAAAGCAACGGACCCAGCACAGACCCCTGCGGGACCCCACTAACTACCCTCCTCCACTGAGAATACTGGCCACGCAATCCTACTCTCTGCTTCCTATCTTTCAACCAGTTCTTAATCCATAATAATACCCTACCTCCGATTCCATGACTCTGCAATTTCTTTAGGAGTCTTTCGTGCGGCACTTTGTCAAACGCCTTCTGAAAATCCAGATATACAATATCAACCGGCTCCCCATTGTCCACACGTTTGCTTACCCCCTCAAAAAAATGCATTAGATTGGTGAGGCAAGACTTCCCTTCACTAAATCCGTGCTGACTTTGTCTCATCAGTCCATGTTTTTGTATATGCTCTGCAATTTTATTCTTAATAATAGCCTCCACCATCTTGCCCGGCACCGACGTCAGACTCACCGGTCTATAATTTCCCGGATCTCCTCTGGAACGCTTCTTAAAAATCGGAGTAACATTGGCTACCCTCCAGTCTTCCGGTACTACACTCGATTTTAGGGACAGATTGCATATTTCTAACAGTAGCTCCGCAAGTTCATTTTTTAATTCTATTAATACTCTGGGATGAATACCATCAGGTCCCGGTGATTTACTACTCTTCAGCTTGCTGAACTGACCCATTACATCCTCCAAGGTTACAGAGAATTTGTTTAGTTTCTCCGACTCCCCCGCTTCAAATATTCTTTCCGGCACCGGTGTCCCCCCCAAATCCTCCTCGGTGAAGACCGAAGCAAAGAATTCATTTAATTTCTCCGCTACGGCTTTGTCCTCCTTGATCGCCCCTTTAACACCATTTTCGTCCAGCGGCCCAACCGACTCTTTGGCCGGTTTCCTGCTTTTAATGTATCTAAAAAAATTTTTACTATGTATTTTTGCTTCCAACGCTAATTTCTTCTCAAAGTCCTTTTTTGCCCTCCTTATCTCCGCTTTGCATTTGGCTTGGCATTCCTTATGATCTATCCTGTTACTTTCAGTTGGTTCTCTTCTCCACTTTCTGAAGGATTGTTTTTTGGCTCTAATGATTTCCTTTATCTTACTGTTTAGCCACGCCGGCTGACGTTTAGTCTTTTTTCCCTTTTTTCTAATACGTGGAATATATTTGTCCTGAACCTCCAGGATGGTGTTTTTAAACAGCATCCACGCCTGATGCAAGTTTTTTACTCTGCGAGCTGCTCCTTTCAGTCTTTTTTTCACCATTTTTCTCATTTTGTCGTAATCACCTTTTCTATAGTTAAACGCTAGCGTACTTGATTTCCTAGTTTCACTTCCTTCAATGCCAATATCAAAACCGATCATATTATGATCACTGTTATCAAGCGGCCCTCGTATCGTTACCCCCTGCACTAGATCATGAGCACCACTAAGGACTAAGTCTAGTATTTTTCCTTCTCTTGTCGGCTCCTGAACTAGCTGTTCCATGAAGCTGTCCTTGATTTCATCAAGAAATCTTATGTCCCTTGCGTGTACAGATGTTACATTAACCCAGTCTATATGCGGGTAATTGAAATCCCCCATTATTATTGTGTTGCCCAGTTTGTTTGCGTCCCTGATTTCCTTTAACATTTCCGCATCCGTCTGTTCGTCCTGGCCAGGCGGACGGTAGTACACTCCTATCACTATCCTTTTCCCCTTTGCACATGGAATTTCAATCCACAGTGATTCCAAGGAGTGTTTTGTTTCCTGCAGAATTTTCAATCTATTTGATTCAAGGCTCTCGTTAATATACAATGCTACCCCTCCACCAATCCGATTCACCCTATCACTACGATATAATTTGTACCCCGGTATGACAGTGTCCCACTGGTTATCCTCCTTCCACCAGGTCTCAGAGATGCCTATTATATCTAATTTTTCATTTAGTGCAATATATTCCAACTCCCCCATCTTATTTCTTAGGCTCCTGGCATTCGCATATAGACATTTCAAACTATGTTTGTTGTTCCTAAGTACATCATGCTTAGTACTTGACAGTATTAATTGGCAATCTTTTGTCTGATTTTTATTGTTATTTAAAGATACCCGATCTACTACAATCTCTTTTGCAACCTCACTATCAGGATACTCTATCTTCCCTGTTATGGTGATATCTTTGAAAGATACCTTATCCCGAACCATGCTCTTTTGAGCAACTGTCGGCCTTCCCCCCATTTCTAGTTTAAAAGCTGCTCTATCTCCTTCTTAAACGACGATGCCAGCAGCCTGGTCCCACTCTGGTTAAGATGGAGCCCATCCTTTCGGAATAGGCTCCCCCTTCCCCAGAATGTTGCCCAGTTCCTAACAAATCTAAAGCCCTCCTCCCTGCACCATCGTCTCATCCACGCATTGAGACTCTGGAGCTCTGCCTGTCTCTTGGGCCCTGCGCGTGGCACAGGTAGCATTTCAGAAAATGCTACCCTGGAGGATCTGGATTTCAGCTTTCTACCTAAGAGCCTAAATTTTGCTTCCAGAACCTCTCTCCCACATTTTCCTATGTCATTAGTACCCACATGTACCAAGACAGCCGTCTCCTCCCCAGCACTATAAAGAGGAAGTCGGCAATTGTGCGTGGCTAGTACTGCAACTTCTGTAATGCAAAAAGTCTTATCTTAACTGTGCTTTGAAATGATAGCAACCTGAATTTCTTTAGTTCTGGTGTATCACTTAGTTATGATATGCAAGGGTTAATCTCTATTTGCCAGACCGAAGGGTCCTGGTCGCTTTAACCAGGCATGAGCAGAAGCCTAGTGGTTAGGGTGGTGGACTTTGGTCCTGGGGAACTGAGGAACTGAGTTCAATTCCCGGCACAGGCAGCTCCTTGTGACTCTGGGCAAGTCACTTAACCCTCCATTGCCCCATGTAAGCTGCATGAGCATGCCATGAGTGGGAAAGCGCGGGGTACAAATGTAACAAAAATAAAATAGATACTATTGGAGATTCTACATGGAATGTTGCTACTATTGGAGATTCTACATGGAATGTTGCTATTCCACTAGCAACATTCCATGTAGATGGCTGCGCAGGCTTCTGTTTCTGTGAGTCTGACGTCCTGCACGTATGTGCAGGACGTCAGACTCACAGAAACAGAAGCCTGCGCAGGAATGTTGCTAGTGGAATAGCAACATTCCATGTAGAATGTCCAACAGTAGCAACAGTGGAGGAGTGGCCTAGTAGTTAGGGTGGTGGACTTTGGTCCTGGGGGACTGAGGAACTGAGTTGGATTCCCACTTCAGGCACAGTCAGCTCCTTGTGAATCTGGGCAAGTCACTTAACCCTCCATTGCCCCATGTAAGCCGCATTGAGCCTGCCATGAGTGGGAAAGCGCGGGGTACAAATGTAACTAAAATAAATAAAATAAAATCTATGGCTACTAGAGAGACAACGGTAACTGCAAACAGGTAACACAAGCACGCAAGAGGTAGCCTAACAGTCTAAAAGTAAAACATGTAGAAAAATGAAACAGTACTTACGTGGCTTGCTGTGTGTTCCAGCGCAAAAGGACTGAGGCAAAGGTGAGAAGGCGGAAGGCCAGGCACTACCAACAGGTAGCATGCGTGCGCTTCTACCGCCAAATAATAAAAGAAACACCTAAACCCTAAGGGTATGTGTGTAAAATTTGGGGTATCCTTCAAAACCATGCAATAAAAAGTGAAATAGAATACTGTTACCAATAAAGCAGACCAATATAAGGGGGGTGGGGGGAGGAACACGCAGACAGAAGGGAGGCAATATATATAGGGAACCTGAGCAGGTCATCACTTGGAAGGTCCTGGATGTCTACAAACTCCAAAAATAAAATATGGCAAAGATTTTATAAACAGACTAGTAAAAAAGCCCTGTTTCTGATCCAAATGAAACGGGGGCTAGCAAGGTTTTTTTCAGAGTGTGCATGTGGGAGTGTGTGTGTCCCTGCCCTCTCTCCCTTCCCCTGTGCTGTCTGTCCTCTCTGTCCCCTCCCCCCTCGGAGTCGAGTCCTTCAGTGTTAAGTTTCCTGCTGTTTGTTTGTGTTACAGAGATAGTGAGGGCTTCTGCCCTCTCTCCCCTCCCCCCTCTGAGTCCTTCACTGTTACAGAGAGAGCGATTTGATTTCATGCTTTGCTTGAGCGTGCTGTTCACCGCCGCTGCCTTGATTTTCTCTCCTCACATGCTATTCTTGACCCACTACAATCTGGTTTTTGCCCTCTCCACTCAACCGAAACTGCGCTTACTAAAGTCTCCAATGACCTATTACTGGCTAAATCCAGAGGTCAATATTCCATCCTCATTCTTCTTGATCTTTCCGCTGCTTTTGACACTGTCGATCACAGCATACTTCTTGATACCCTGTCCTCACTTGGATTCCAGGGCTCTGTCCTTTCCTGGTTCTCTTCCTACCTCTCCCTCCGCACCTTTAGTGTTCACGCTGGTGGATCCTCTTCTACTTGTATCCCTCTGCCTGTCGGCGTACCTCAGGGTTCTGTTCTTGGTCCCCTCCTCTTTCTATCTACACTTCTTCCCTTGGTTCATTAATCTCATCCCATGGCTTTTCCTACAATCTCTATGCTGATGACTCCCAAATCTACCTTTCTACCCCTGATATCTCACCTTGCATCCAAACCAAAGTTTCAGCGTGCTTGTCTGACATTGCTGTCTGGATGTCTCAACGCCACCTGAAATTAAATATGACCAAAACCGAGCTTCTCATTTTCCCCCCCAAACCCACCTTCCCGCTCCCCCCGTTTTCTATTTCTGTTGATGGCTCTCTCATTCTCCCTGTCTTCTCAGCTCGAAACCTTGGGGTCATCTTTGACTCTTCTCTCTCCTTCTCTGCTCATATCCAGCAGATTGCCAAGACCTGTCGTTTCTTTCTTTACAACATCCGTAAAATCCGCCCCTTTCTTTCCGAGCACTCTACCACAACCCTCATAAGTACAGAAGTACATAAGTAATGCCACACTGGGAAAAGACCAAGGGTCCATCGAGCCCAGCATCTTGTCCATGACAGCGGCCAATCCAGGCCAAGGGCACCTGGCAAGCTTCCCAAATGTACAAACATTCTATACATGTTATTCCTGGGATTTTGGATTTTTCCAAGTCCGTTTAGTAGCGGTTTATGGACTTGTCCTTTAGGAAACCGTCCAACCCCTTTTTAAACTCTGCTAAGCTAACCGCCTTCACCACATTTTCCGGCAATGAATTCCAGATTTTAATTACACGTTGGGTGAAGAAAAATTTTCTCCGATTTGTTTTAAATTTACTACACTGTAGTTTAATCGCATGCCCCCTAGTCCTAATATTTTTGGAAAGCGTGAACAGACGCTTCACATCCACCTGTTCCACACAACTCATTATTTTATATACCTCTATCATGTCTCCCCTCAGCCGTCTCTTCTCCAAGCTGAATAGCCCTAGCCTCCTTAGTCTTTCTTCATAGGGAAGTCGTCCCATACCCGCTATCATTTTAGTCGCCCTTCGCTGCACCTTTTCCAATTCTACTATATCTTTCTTGAGATGCGGCGACCAGAATTGAACACAATACTCTAGGTGCGGTCGCACCATGGAGCGATACAACAGCATTATAACATCCTCACACCTGTTTTCCATACCTTTCCTAATAATACCCAACATTCTATTCGCTTTCCTAGCCGCAGCAGCACACTGAGCAGAAGGTTTCAGTGTGTTATCGACGACGACACCCAGATCCCTTTCTTGGTCCGTAACTCCTAACGTGGAACCTTGCATGACGTAGCTATAATTCGGGTTCTTTTTTCCCACATGCATCACCTTGCACTTGCTCACATTAAACGTCATCTGCCATTTAGCCGCCCAGTCTCCCAGTCTCGTAAGGTCCTCTTGTAATTTTTCACAATCCTGTCGCGAGTTAACGACTTTGAATAACTTTGTGTCATCAGCAAATTTAATTACCTTGCTAGTTACTCCCATCTCTAAATCATTTATAAATATATTAAAAAGCAGCGGTCCTAGCACGGACCCCTGAGGAACCCCACTAACTACCCTTCTCCATTGTGAATACTGCCCATTTAACCCCACTCTCTGTTTCCTGTCCTTCAACCAGTTTTTAATCCACAATAGGACATTTCCTCCTATCCCATGACCCTCCAATTTCCTCTGTAGCCTTTCATGAGGTACCTTGTCAAACGCCTTTTGAAAATCCAGATACACAATATCAACCGGCTCCCCTTTGTCCACATGTTTGTTTACTCCTTCAAAGAATTGAAGTAAATTGGTCAGGCAAGATTTCCCCACACAAAAGCCGTGCTGACTCGGTCTCAGTAATCCATGTCCTCGAATGTGCTCTGTAATTTTGTTTTTAATAATAGCCTCTACCATTTTCTCCGGCACCGACGTCAGACTCACCGGTCTATAATTTCCCAGATCTCCCCTGGAGCCTTTTAAAAAATGGGCGTTACATTGGCCACCCTCCAATCTTCCGGTACCACGCTCGATTTTAAGGATAAGTTGCATATCACTAGCAGTAGCTCCGCAAGCTCATTTTTCAGTTCTATCAGTACTCTAGGATGAATACCATCCGGTCCAGGAGATTTGCTACTCTTCAGTTTGCCGAACTGCCCCATTACGTCCTCCAGGTTTACTGTGAAGTCAGTAAGTTTCTCCGACTCGTCCGCTTGAAATACCATTTCCGACACCGGTATCCCACCCAAATCTTCCTCGGTGAAGACCGAAGCAAAGAATTCATTCAGTCTCTCCGCTACGTCTTTGTCTTCCTTGATCGCCCCTTTTACCCCTCAGTCATCCAGCGGCCCAACCGATTCTTTTGCCGGCTTCCTGCTTTTAATATAGCGAAAAAAAATTTTACTATGTTTTTTTGCCTCTAATGCTATCTTTTTTCGTAATCCCTCTTGGCCTTCTTTATCTGCGCCTTGCATTTGCTTTAACACTCCTTATGCTGCTTCTTGTTATTTTCAGATGGTTCCTTCTTCCATTTTCTGAAGGCGTTTCTTTTAGCCCTAATAGCTTCCTTCACCTCACTTTTCAACCAGGCCGGCTGTCTTTTGGAGTTCCGTCTTTCTTTTCTAATTCGCGGAATATGTATGGCCTGGGCCTCCAGGATGGTATTTTTGAACAGCGTCCACGCCTGTTGTACAGTTTTTACTCTCTCAGTTGCCCCCCTAAGTTCTTTTTTTACTGTTCTTCTCATTTTATCATAGTCTCCTTTTTTAAAGTTAAACACTAACATATTTGACTTTCTGTGTACAGTTACTTCAAGGTCGATATCAAAACTGATCATATTATGGTCACTGTTATCAAGCAGCCCCAGTACCATAACGTCCCTCACCAGATCATGCGCTCCACTAGGGACCAAGTCTAGAATTTTTCCTTCTCTCGTCGGCTCCTGCACCAGTTGCTCCATAAAGCTGTCCTTGATTTCATCAAGGAATTGTTTCTCTGTAGCGTGTCCCGACGTTACATTTACCCAGTCTATATTTGGATAATTGAAGTCACCCATTATTATCACATTGCCTCATCCACACCCTTGTCACCTCTCGTTTAGACTACTGCAATCTGCTTCTTGCTGGCCTCCCACTTAGTCACCTCTCCCCTCTCCAGTCGGTTCAAAACTCTGCTGCCCGTCTCGTCTTCCGCCAGGGTGCTTTACTCATACTACCCATCTCCTCAAGACCCTTCACTGGCTCCCTATCCGTTTTCGCATCCTGTTCAAACTTCTTCTACTAACCTATAAATGTACTCACTCTGCTGCTCCCCAGTATCTCTCCACACTCGTCCTTCCCTACACCCCTTCCCGTGCACTCCGCTCCATGGATAAATCCTTCTTATCTGTTCCCTTCTCCACTACTGCCAACTCCAGACTTCGCGCCTTCTGTCTTGCTGCACCCTACGCCTGGAATAAACTTCCTGAGCCCCTATGTCTTGCCCCATCCTTGGCCACCTTTAAATCTAGACTGAAAGCCCACCTCTTTAACATTGCTTTTGACTCGTAACCACTTGTAACCACTCACCTCCACCTACCCTCCTCTCCTTCCTGTACACATTAATTGATTTGATTTGCTTTATCTTTTGTCTATTAGATTGTAAGCTCTTTGAGCAGGGACTGTCTTTCTTCTATGTTTGTGCAGCGCTGCGTACACTTTGTAGCGCTATAGAAATGATAAATAGTAGTAGTAGTAGTAGCTGTGTTTTCCTTCACTGTTTGTGTTACAGAGAGAGGAAGGGCAGGGCAGACACTCATGGGGAAACCGGATATCTCTCCCCCTTCACACTTCCGGCTGGAGGCTTCATTTAGAACGTTGGTGGTGCCTTTTATATATAGAGATAATGGGGACAAGCCAAGCCAATTTAAGTTCTGCAAAAGTGATAAGCAACAGTGTACAGATGTACCGCACCTAAATGAGGAACCGGGTATGGGGTGTGGTTTGGAAGGAACGTTTGAAAACTACAGTCAGAACCCCAAGACAGGCCGTGGAATTAATAGAAAGCTTTATTTTATTATATTTTCACAAAAGCTTTATTTCAAAACCAGGAGCCAAGGCATCATAGCCAGGGGAGGCAACGGGTGGGTGTGACTTAGAACTAAGGGATTGGCAAAGTAATGAAAATTGTGAGGCTTCCCCGGTAAACTAACTGCAGGGAACTTCTACAAAGAGTTAAAGTACCAAGATAGAAGCCGACAGGCTGTGAGAAAATTGGAGGCAGTCCTAAACAAACATCCACGGAAAAGGTTTCACAGCTTTAATGAAACTGGGCAATGGGCTAGATTACTACATAAGTAATGCCACACTGGGAAAAGAGCAAGGGTCCATCGAGCCCAGCATCCTGTCCATGACAGCGGCCAATCCAGGCCAAGGGCACCTGGCAAGCTTCCCAAACGTACAAACATTCTATACATGTTATTCCTGGAATTTTGGATTTTTCCCAAGTCCATTTAGTAGTGGTTTATGGACTTGTCCTTTAGGAAACCGTCCAACCCCTTTTTAAACTCTGCTAAGCTAACCGCCTTCACCACTTTCTCCGGCAACAAATTGCAGAGTTTAATTACACGTTGGGTGAAGAAAAATTTCTCCGATTTGTTTTAAATTTACTACTCTGTAGTTTCATTGCATGCCCCCTAGTCCTAGTATTTTTGGAAAGCGTGAACAGACGCTTCACATCCACCTGTTCTCCACTCATTATTTTATATACCTCTACCATGTCTCCCCTCAGCCGTCTCTTCTCCAAACTGAAAAGCCCTAGCCTCCTTAGTCTTTCTTCATAGGGAAGTCGTCCCATCCCCGCTATCATTTTAGTCGCCCTTTGCTGCACCTACATAGCATTTACAAAAACCTGACAGGAACCGGTCCTGGGGTGTTATAAGAATCTAGCCGTGAAATAAAACAGAGTAGAAATATTATAAGGTAAAATTAGGCCTATATAGCAAGTGTTCTTAAAGCAAAAAATTGAGTTTCAAGGCAAGTTTGAAAACCAGCACAGCAGCATCCAAAACTTCAGGAAGTAGGTGTGTCCAAGGACAAAAAGTTTAAAAATTAAACCTAGGACTGGAGCAAAGCATGGAACTTCAATGTGCCGTAACATAACATAACATAAACAGCTAAGTATAACTCAGAACTACTCAGCACAAAGTTCCCATAGTAGCTTTGTAATTCACAAACGGTAGTGGGGAAGAAATCCAGTACCTTAGCCAGAGGGTTAGAAAGCAAAGGTCTAGGGATGAACGGAAACTGTGACATAATCCTAAAGATATAGGCAAGGAAGTAAAGAGAGAGAGAGAGAGAGAGAAGCATTGGAGACGGCTGCATTTCTTTTAAGAGAGATCTGGCCACCATCAAATGAAAGTCAGAGCAGTTTCAGGAGCAAAATATTGTGAATCGTCCCCCGGGCTATACATTACATAGGAAGAGTTGGCAGAGAGAGTTGGGCCTGGAACTGGAAGAAGCGACCTGGGAGCAAATGGAGCGGGCTGCGGTGGGAGTGTCGTCTCATGTACCCTTTAAGGAGAATGCGGTGAAGGAGTTGTACCGATGGTACTTGACGCCTGAGCGTCTTCAGCGCATTTACCCCACAACGACGGGGCGGTGTTGGAGAGGCTGTGGCCTAAAGGGCACAGCAGGGCACATATGGTGGAGATGTAGGAAGGTCAGTGCTTATTGGAGGGCGGTACGCAGCAGGCTGCAGATGTGGATGGGTACCGTGATACCTTGGAGCCCGACCTTTTTCTTAGTCTCTGCGGGTGCTGCGGGTCGTCCTCATGCCCAGCAATTTTTTTTTTAAGCAGGCCCACAGTTCCATCGATAACTTGATGGATTCAAAAATTGAAGCACATCTGTGAGATGGAAAGACTATTAGCTGAAAGACGTAACCAACTGGGTCAATGGCACCTGATTCGGGATTGTTTTACTCTACATGTATAACTTGATCGATGTAATAGGTTCAGGTGGTTTGTGCAGCGCTGCGTATGCCTTGTAGCGCTATAGAAATGCTAAATAGTAGTAGTAGTAGGTGGTGCTAAAAACAGGGGGGGATGGGTTAGATAGGTGGGGTGGGGGTGGGTTGAAGGATAGGGGGGGATGGAGTTGGGGAATACCATAAAATCTATAAAGGTTGAAGTATTGGACTGGTTATTCTGATTGGTTTAATAGGTGCTCTACCGAAATAAGATGTGTTCAACTTGTCTGAATAGATAGTATTACCACGCTAGTTGTTCGCTATTTTACTAAAGACTGGCGTTATGTTTAACTGGACTGTCCTATGACATGCATGATGTGCTATGTATCAGATTTTGTGTATTACATTTCAATAAAGACTTCATAAAAATAAAAATAAAAATTATTGTGAATCATTTCTAAAGGAAAAATGAAAGCACATGCAATCTCATAATACCAAGAGGAAATGCGTAGCAGAGAAATACAAGGGAAGTGAGGTGAAAGTTAAAAGAAAAAAACAATGAAAGGAAAAATAAATGTGAAACAGCAGGTAGCCATCGTATAATGGTACAGTTCCTTCTGAAAGAAGTTTAAAGTTGGCAGGCAATCATGTATTTAAGCAGGAAAGGACAGCACGGAGAAGCTAAGCAATAAGGACAGGTTAGAATAGTAAGCAGTTAAAATGTGAAATCATAGAGCCCAAGGGAGGAGCATTTACAGTACATCAGTCCGATAACATTAAATTACTGAGGGCTAGACTGATACCGTAAGCTAAGATAGGGGTAAGAGGAAGTCCAAGTGATATTTCTGGCAAACATAAAACTACGTGTAGAAAGGGAAACGAGAGCGAGTGGGTCTCTGACCAACTACGCACATGAAATTATTTTAAGGAAGTTAAAAAGAAAGACGTTACAGTGAGCCACGACAAAGATAAAGAATTGAGAGATAGGAGAATCAATGACGTGTATGTCACTAAAGCCACAAGCAGACTATAGAATAGAATCAGGAGAGAAGCAACAGACGAAGTTACAGTTTCTGTCAGGCTGGCAGAAAGCCATGAGTGTCGCTGAAACCGGAAGAAAGAATAGCGAAAGGCAAGAGATGCAGCCCACAGCAAACAGAACACACACAGCGAGTACAGGATTAGAGAGATGAAAAATATAGAAAATAAAGTACGCAAGAAGGAGGAAGTGTAGAAAACCGAAGTGTAAGGCGTCACAAGTAAAGCAAGAGACGGATCTGACAGTATGAAATGGAATAAAATAGAATGCTAGTGCATTAACAGAAGGGGAAAAAAAAAGTAAAACCTCCATTATGGAGTATTTTGCCACCAAAGCACTCACATTTCCACAATTCGGTGTAGGGCGGAGCCGGGGTAGACTGTGTTTCAGACTGTCCCTTTATGAAGAGGGAACCAGTGGCGTTCCTAGGGGGGCTGGCACCCGGGGTGGATCGCCGATTCGCCCCACCCCCCCAATGCAGCGCAGACCCCCCCCCCAGCGAAAGGACACCCCCGCGAAGGAAACCCCCCCCTGCTGGGTGCACACCGCCGGGGGGGGGGGTCCCGCACACGCCTGTCCTCCATTGTTCCATCTTCTTCTCTGCCCCGGAACAGGAAGTATCTGCCACAGCATTAACAAAAGGGCACAGTTCAGTCCTCATGCCCACCCACCCTCCCCAATTCCCACCCACCAATAGCTCAACTCTTCATTTACAGTCAAATATTCTAAGAGGGGAATTTTCAATTTTCATTAGAGTTTTTGAGTTTTAATCTTTTTATTGATTTTCAGTACAAAGATAGGACAAGAATTGTCAGCCATATAACAAGAAACACTGTACAAAGTAGATTAAGGGAAGTGGTGGGGGGGGGGGGGGGGGGGGGGGAAGGAGGATATACAACAAAATACATTGCATGCATAAGCCAAAGGTTACACAAGATGCATCAGCTGAATAAACTCAACATTTTACACTAAACATTGTTAAAATAAGATTCAAGTGGAGGCCACTTTTTCTCATGTAAGGCAAAAGAAAATGAGTTTCTAGCATGATATATTTCATACTTACACGTTTGAAGCAGTAAACTCCACCATTCATGGTAGGTGACCTGATATAAGGTCTTCCAATGCGAAAAAAATTACTTTCAAAGCCAAGGAAATCATAGTATTAATAATGCTGCATTCATTAGATGCTAATATATTTTTAAAGCAATGGCCTTTAAGTATCACATATTTGTAAGTTATTGAACCAGGAAGATGAAAAACATCCACTATTAATGGCCATATGTCTTTCCAATATTTTTGGATACATATACAGTCAAATATAAGATGTTTAAGATTGCCTTGTTGAGAACAAGACCAGTACAAGTTGGAGTTAGAAGAATCTATTACATGCAATTTAAGAGGCGTCCACAAAGATCTATGCAGAAAGAAGTACAAAGATTGCAACGTTGATGAAGATCTGGAACAGTTAAATTGGGAACCTCACATCTGTTTCCATCACTTATCTGAGGTAGGTTGCTGGATATCTTCCTCCCAGCATTTACACAGACCTGTACATTTGAGAGGAAGTTTACTTAGCGTTGCTTTATATATACGGGAGGCAGCACGGCCCTTTTGCTGAAGCCGCAAATTTATATCAACAAGCTCTGGGGTTTGAGGCCTATGCTGAATTTGTAAGTTAGTTTTTTTCAACATAGAGCTAACCTGCAGCCATTGATAGAATTGAGAGTCAGATAATGAAAATTCAGTTTTCATATCCGAGAAAGATTTCCAGGCTTGGTTTTTCTGATCAATAAAGTCTTTAAGGGCCCATATTCCTATGCGATGCCAATGCGACCAAGAGACCTGCTTTTTATCAATTCTAAGTTTGTTAAAAGGAAAAACAAACATATATGGAAATAACCAACAGAAAGGGAAGAAAGGACACAACAAAACTAGACATCAGGAAAACAGGCAACTAATAAAAATTGAGACATCAACTCCCCTAACCGAACCTTACCATTCAATCCAAATGGGATACAAGCGGAAGAACAAATGGCTAGAAATGTAAGGAGGGACGACAAAAATTTCTTCAGGTATATTAGTGAAAGGAGAATGACTAAAAAGGGAATTGTGAGACTAAAAGATACAGAGAACCGCTATGTAGATAATGATGAAGAAAGAGCCAATTTGCTAAATAGATACTTTTGTTCTGTTTTCACTGAAGAAAATCCTGGAGAAGGAGTGCGAAGGACTGGCAAAAGTACACCTGAGAATGGAATGGATATAGCACCGTTCACGGAAGAGAATGTGTATCAACAACTTGGAAAGCTAAAGGTGGACAAAGCCATGGGACCGGACGGGATCCACCCCAGAATATTGAGGGAGCTCAGAGAGGTCCTGGTGGGACCTCTTAAAGATTTGTTTAATAAATCCTTGGAGACGGGAGAGGTTCCGAGGGACTGGAGAACGGCGGAGGTGGTCCCTCTTCACAAAAGTGGTGATAGGGAAGAAGCTGGAAACTACAGGCCAGTAAGCCTCACTTCGGTTATTGGAAAAGTAATGGAAGCCATGCTGAAGGAAAGGATAGTGAATTTCCTAGAAGCCAACAAGCTGCAAGATCCGAGACAACATGGTTTTACCAGAGGGAAATCGTGCCAAACGAATCTCATTGAATTCTTTGATTGGGTAACTGGAGAATTGAATCATCGACGTGCTATAGATGTAATCTACTTAGATTTTAGCAAAGCTTTTGACACGGTTCCTCACAGGAGGCTCTTAAATAAACTAGATGGGCTGAAGATAGGTCCCGAAGTGGTGAACTGGATTAGGAACTGGTTGACGGACAGACGACAGAGGGTGGTGGTAAATTGAGTTCGCTCGAAGGAGGGAAAGGTGAGTAGTGGAGTGCCTCAGGGATCGGTGCTGGGGCCGATTCTGTTCAATATATTTGTGAGTGACATTGCCGAAGGGTTAGAAGGTAAAGTTTGCCTATTTGCGGATGATACTAAGATTTGCAACAGAGTGGACACCCGGGAGGGAGTGGAAAGCATGAAAAGGGATCTGAGGAAGCTAGAAGAATGGTCTAAGGTTTGGCAATTAAAATTCAATGCGAAGAAATGCAAAGTGATGCATTTAGGGAGCAGAAACCCACGAGAGACTTATGTGTTAGGCGGTGAGAGTCTGATAGGTACTGAGGGGGAGAGGGATCTTGGGGTGATAGTATCCGAGGATCTGAAGGCGACGAAACAGTGTGACAAGGCGGTGGCCGTAGCGAGAAGGTTGCTAGGCTGTATAGAGAGAGGTGTGATCAGCAGAAGAAAGGAAGTGTTGATGCCCCTGTACAAGTCGTTGGTGAGGCCCCACCTGGAGTATTGTGTTCAGTTTTGGAGGCCGTACCTTGCGAAGGATGTTAAAAAAATGGAAGCGGTGCAAAGAAAAGCTACGAGAATGGTATGGGATTTGCGTTCCAGACGTATGAACAAAGACTTGCTGACCTGAACATGTGTACCCTGGAGGAAAGGAGAACAGGGTGATATGATACAGATGTTCAAATACTTGAAAGGTATTAATCCGCAAAAAAAATCTTTTCCGGAGATGGGAAGGCGGTAGAACGAGAGGATATGAAATGAGATTGAAGGGGGACAGACTCAAAAAAGATGTCAGGAAGTATTTTTTCACGGAGAGGGTGGTGGATGCTTGGAATGCCCTCCCGCGGGAGGTGGTGGAGATGAAAACGGTAACAGAATTCAAACATGCGTGGGATATGCATAAAGGAATACTGTGCAGTAGGAATGGATCCTCAGAAGCTTAGCCGAAATTGGGTGGCGGAGCAGGTGGGGGAAGAGAGGTTGGTGGTTGGGAGGCGAGGATAGTGGAGGGCAGACTTATACGGTCTGTGCCAGAGCCGGTGATGGGAGGCGGGACTGGTGATTGGGAGGCGGGAAATACTGCTGGGCAGACTTGTACGGTCTGTGCCCTGAAAAAGGCAGGTACAAATCAAGGTAAGGTATACACATATGAGTTTATCTTGTTGGGCAGACTGGATGGACCATGCAGGTCTTTTTCTGCCGTCATCTACTATGTTACTATGTTACTATGAGTAGGGGCGTGGACAGGGCATATCAGGTGGCAGGTGTTTCTCTAGTGCCCATCCATCCAACCTGTTGGCCCACCCAAAAATTGCCTTCTGGCTATGCCACTGATTGATTGTAGCACACTATGCCATACTTTGTATTGTTATTTGAATATTTTTACTGCTATAATTGTGTATTGCTCATGTTTGATGTATTCTTACAGTACACCTCCTTGAGTGAATTCTTTCAAAAAGGCAGTAAATAAATCCTAATACTACTACTACTATTTAGCATTTTTATAGCGCTACAAGGCGTATGCAGCGCTGCACAAACATAGAAGAAAGACAGTCCCTGCTCAAAGAGCTTACAATCTAATAGACAAAAAATAAATAAAGTAAGCAAATCAAATCAATTAATGTGAACGGGAAGGAAGAGAGGAGGGTAGGTGGAGGCGAGTGGTTACAAGTGGTTATGAGTCAAAGCAATGTTAAAGAGGTGGGCTTTCAGTCTAGATTTAAAGGTGGCCAAGGATGGGGCAGGACGTAGGGGCTCAGGAAGTTTATTCCAGGCGTAGGGTGCAGCGAGACAGAAGGCGCGAAGTCTGGAGTTGGCAGTAGTGGAGAAGGGAACAGAAAAGAAGGATTTATCCATGGAGCGGAGTGCACGGGAAGGGGTGTAGGGAAGGAGGAGTGTGGAGAGATACTGGGGAGCAGCAGAATGAGTACATTTATAGGTTAGTAGAAGAAGTTTGAACAGGATGCAAAAACGGATAGGGAGCCAGTGAAGTGACTTGAGGAGAGGGGTAGTATGAGTAAAGCAACCCTGGCGGAAGACGAGACGGGCAGCAGAGTTTTGAACCGATTGGAGAGGGGAGAGGTGACTAAGTGGGAGGCCAGCAAGAAGCAGATTGCAGTAGTCTAAACGAGAGGTGACAAGGGTGTGGATGAGGGTTTTGGTAGAGTGTACATACATAAATAACAAGAAATAGAGGTGCACCTACTGTTCTACCAGGCTGTTCTACCAGAGTTCAGCAACGCTAACAGTTCCTACAGAGAGAAGATCCTTGTATTTACATAGTAGAAGATGTGATTTTTAGCCAAATGAGAAAACTGTTGGAAAGGTTACGTGGCTGCAAGTGATTAGAAACGTTAGCTCACTGAGAGAATCGGTTTTCAGACACATCCCTCTTTGTGGGCTGGTTCAGAAAAATGCTCGTGCAGAAGTTAGAAGAGAGAGTGGCTATCGGGCCTCGTAATAAACAGAAGTTCTTTGGTACAGTCAGTGCATTTTAGACTACTGAAGCCAAATGCGTATGTGAGACGCTACCTTTATTGGTCAGGTTGAGCACTTTCTTACCCAATATCAGGACATGTTCAGTCTCTCTCCCAGTGGCGTACCTAGGGTAGTGGACACCTAGGGCAGGTCATTTTTTAACACCCCCCTCCAAAATCTAGTACTAGGCATACCGAGAATACAAAACACTCAGGACCTATAGAGCAATTCTACCATACCATAAGCAGTAATTTGTACGAGTCACACAAGGAAAAGGAAAACATCTTAAAACACTACAGTGAGCACTAGAACATCAATTCACCTATTGTAAAATGAAACCAGACAGAATACTACAGATCGTCGATCCTGCACAGTCAATGTCAACTGAAAGCCATGTCTTTTTCACAAACACAGATACACCCTAATCCACTATAGAATAAGTAGTAATATTTAAACTTTCTATTTAGACAAAAATTAAACTGAACCCCCAAGATGCCAGACTCTGCATACAATGCAACACCACAGAAACAGAAAATGTCCCCTAGTACTGTGCAAAATATAAAGACAGCAGATGTAAATTTGAAAAAACTAACAAATACCAATCACCACTTTACAAATTAACAAATAGAAATAAAACAAATACAGAAAATAAAATAATCCCATTTTATTGGACTAATACATTTAGCTGTCAGAGGCCAAAACCTCCTTCCTCAGGTCAATACAGTATAGTGCTGTTACAGTGTCCTATCCTGACCTGAGGAAGGGGTTTTGCTCTCCGAAAGTTAGTCAAAATTTATTAAAATTAGTCCAATAAAAAGATTACCTTATTTACATGTTCTATTATAAACATTTATTAACACAGCTACAATACTACTTTATCCTAAAGCAAAAAAAATAAAAAAAATATATTTTATTTACAGTTTGTTGTCTCTGGCTTCTGCTTTCCTCATCTTCTTTTCACTGTCTTCCTTCTATCCAGCATCTGTCTTCGTTCTTTCTCTGCCATCCAGTGTCTGCCCTCTCTGCTGTCCCCTCCATCCAATGTCTGCCCTCTCTCCCTGCCCCTTCCATGCACATCTGCCCTCTATCTCTGCCCCTTCCATCCACCGTCTGCCCGTCTGCCCTCTCTCTCTCCCCCTTCCATTCACTGTCTGCCCTGTCTATCCCTTCCATCCCTGCTCTGCCCTTTCTCTCTGCCCCTGCCATCCACCATCTGTCCCTGTCTGCCCCCTCTCCCCTTCCATTCACTGTCTGCCCTTTCTATCCCTTCCATCCACTGTCTGCCCTTTCTCTCTGCCCCTTCAATCCACCATTTGCCATCCCCCCCCCCCCCATCCATCCATCCATCCATCCATCCATCCATCCATCCAGGATCTGTCCCCCTCTCTCCTCTGCCCCTTTTTTCAGCCCCCAGTTCCAGCCCCCTTATCCCACCTGCCCCTAGTTCTAGCCCCAGCCCACATCTCCCACCTGCCCCCCTTTTCTGCTCCACTCTCCCACCCGTCCGCAGTTTCAGCCCCTGCCCTTTCTCTCACCAGTCCGAGCTTCAGCCCCAGCCACTTTTCCCTGTCCCCTTTTCAGCCCCCAGTCCCCCCAGTTTCAGCACCTGCCCCTTTTCAGTCCCCAGTTCCAACCCCCTTCATCCACATGCCTTGCATTAGGGACCCCCCTTTATAGCCCAGACCCATTTTCCTACCAGCCCCAGGCATGGCTCCCATTTTCTCACATGGCCCCTTCTCAGACCCCAGTTCCAGCCCCCTTCTCCCATCTGAGAAGCCCCCTCCCCACCCCCTTCTACTACCTGAGACCCCCTCATACCATCTGAAACCACCCTCTCCCATCTGAGCCCCCGACCTGACCACCAGCTTCGTGGAGAGATGACAGCCCTCGTCTCCTGCCACCACCCTGCCTTTAAAGAAAAAGCTGTGAAGCGGCGTGGCAGGCAGCGCCTCGCATCTGCCCTGCTTGTAAACGAAGTAAATCTCCATTCTCCTCGTCATCGGGCCTTTACTCACTGGGTCCCGGCCCTCGCGGAAATAGAAAGTTACCTCAGAGGAGGGCGGGACCCAGTGAGTGAAGGCCCGACAACGACGAGGAAAATGGAGATTTACTTTGTATACAAGCAGGGCAGATGCGAGGCGCTGCCTGCCCCGCCGCTTCACAGCTTTTTCTTTAAAGGCAGGGTGGTGGCAGGAGACGAGGGCTGACTGCAGCGCCAGCGGAGCACCCCCCCCCACCCACTGACACCCGGAGCAGACTGCCCCGCCCTTGGTACGCCACTGCTCTCTCCACCTGAGATAGAGCAGCTGCAAGAAATTTAAAGGGAATGGGACTTGATATATTGCCTTTCTGTGTGTGTGTCTGTGTTTTTTTGCACCTCCATTCAAAGGGGTTTACATAGTATATCCAGGTACTTATTTGTGATGGGGAGAAATGAAAAAAATAGACTTTTACTTCAGCAGATTTAGCCCATACGCAGCAGAGCTTTAGAAGTGTTAACTCCCATTTTTTTTGTTCTCTCTCTCTCTTTCACACAGACTCTTGAAAAAAAAGATTCAATACTCTCTCTTCTTTAACTCCAAACAAAATGATGTTTACTTACAGTTCTTCAGATACTATATTACATCATACTTGCGTAGACATGGTAAAACTACTGAATACAAAATTCTGTCAGTTGGTTATCATACAGCTTGAAGAGAGATTGCTAACACCATCTTATGCTGACACAGACTGACTCACTCTCAGAGCAACTAGAGTGACTCAGACACACCCACAAAGACATTACACTATATCCAATGACATCATAGCTCATAGAATTGTGACAGTTAATGCATGCAGCACTTGTCTTTCACATATTCCTACATACCCCTTCACATGCATTATTGTCCAACAATTCAATTTATATATTATTATAGTACATACAGTCCAGCTTTTCTCGTAGATTTTCAAAATTTCTTACAGCTAGCGGTTTCGTCAAGATATCAGCAATCATTTTGGTCAGTTTGTTTATATTGCAAACTTATTACTCCTTGCGTTGACAATTCTCTGACATTATGGAATTTTGTTGCAATATGTTTTGTTCTAGACTGTACCCTGTCATTTATTGACAACCTTATACAGCTTTGATTGTCTTCAAAAATCTGTATCGCTCTCTGCTGTTCTATACCAAAATCTGTACACAGTTTTCTATCCACATAGTTCACGACATGCTTCAGACACAGCAACATATTCTGCTTCTGTGGATGATAAAACTTACAATGGTTTGTTTATGACTTGCACCATGAAATAGATGTTTTTGCATACATAAACACATACCCACTTGTGGATTTGTAATCTGAATGATCTCCAGCCCAATCAGAATCACAGTAACAAATCAATTTCTGATTACTATTTACCGGAATCACCAATGTACAGTCAATTGTACCTTTCAAATATCTTACCACTCTTTTTACAGCAGTCTCCAGTCAGTCTTAGTAGGCTTGTTCACTCTTCTACTTAAAATACCTACAGCATTAGCTATATCACTCTGTAAGTGGTAGTTAGATAGAAAAGTTTTCCTATTGCAGATCTGTATAGAATGTTATCTGGTAATGGTTCCCTTTCAGTTTCATCCCTCTGAAAATCTGTGGTCATAGGTGAAACCTACTGAGTGTGCTTCCTGCATACCCATACTTTCAATAAGATCATTAATCTTTTGTTTCTGACTTATTAAATAAGAACCATCTTTCTGTTTTTCAATATTC
This sequence comes from Microcaecilia unicolor, assembly GCF_901765095.1. Lineage (NCBI taxonomy): Eukaryota > Metazoa > Chordata > Amphibia > Gymnophiona > Siphonopidae > Microcaecilia > Microcaecilia unicolor. The sequence goes on from NC_044033.1 coordinate 11,914,573, forward strand.
ATACCTAAATAGTATGACACATTTCCAGTTCAGTTATTTCAACATTCTGATTTAAACACTTTACAATGTCTTTATACTCTTTTTCACTTTCACTTGCTATAAGCAAATCATCTACAAATGCTAAAATGTACACACAATGACCTTCCTTTGTCTAGTATACAAGCATTTATCTGCTTCTCCTTGCTTAAAATCTACATTTCATGCATTTTCTCATTCCAGCATTTTGCACTTTGCTTTAACCATATATACCTTTGTTCAGTTTACACACTAAATGACTGTTATTTGTATCTATGAAACCTTCTGGTTGTTTCATATACAAGTCTTCAGATATATCTCCATGAAGAAATGCTGTTTTAACATCTATGTGTTTCACTTGCATTTTCTTTGATGCAGCTATGCTTGTGTGTTTCACTACTGGTGCAAATACTTATCATAATCTTCACCATATTTTGAAGATAACCTTTTGCTACCAGTCTGGGCTTTATATCTTTCTACTTGTCCTTGTGCATTCTTTTTCAACTTAAATACCCACTTGCATCCTATGGCCTTTTTGCCATGGGGTAATTCAGTTAAGTTCCATGTTTTGTTTTTATGCAACGCGTCGATTTCATCTTGTGCAGCTTTTTTCCATTCTTCTGCTTCTTTTTCAGACATTTGATCATTTCATCCCAAGTTAAAGGTTCTTGTGCATCATCAGAAGTTGTTAAATAAGATAGTCTTTGGGGTGGATTACCTCGATTTTCTCTGGATGAGCGTCTGACATTTTGTTGGTCTGACCTCTCCGTGTCATCTGAGATCGAGATTCTATCTCCAATCATTTCCCCTTCATCAGTGGTACTGTCTTCAGTATAAACACTTTCTGTATCTATTTCATTTTCCTGTTCCTCATTAGAATCAGAAAAATTATTATCAGACAATTCTGGTGTGTTAGTGTTTATAATCACCGGGATATTGATTATTGGTTTCTTTTCATATTCTGGATGATAAGGTTCATTTGGTATTTTCCAGTCTTTATCAAGTTTTTTTATTTTCATCAAATATGTGATGTGTTTTACACCAACAAATCCAGTGTTTAGATTCAGAATTCTATAACCTTTGTGACCTGAATCATAGCCCACTAGAATTCCTTTTTCTGTTGTGGAATCCGCTTATGTCTCTTCTGTTTCGGCACATGAGCATATGCTGTACTTCCAATATTCTTATATGTGACAGATTTGGTTTTTTACTATGCCACCTTTCATGTGGGGTGCGATCAGTCCCTTTTGTAGGTAGTCTGTTCTGTAGGTATACTGCTGTGAGAATTGCTTCTCCCCATAATCTCTTTGGAAGATTATATCAGATAGCATACATCTTGTCATTTCTACAAGCGATCTGAACTTTCTTTCAGCCTACAGAATTTTGTTCTGGTGTATATGCCAACTGTCTTTATGTGTCGGAATACCTTCTTGTTCTAGAAATGTTTGTATGGTTTGTGAAGTAAACTCACCACCGTTGTCAGTCTGTAGAATCTTTGGTTTTTTATCAAATTTATTGCTTACCAAGGCTACAAACTTCTTTAACATATCAGTAACTTGATTCTTTTCTTTTAATAGATAGGCCATACAGTATCCAGAGAAATCATCCACAAATATTAATGCATATTTGTTATTCCCTAGTGATGGAATATTAAATGGTCCACATAAGTCACTATGTATCAAGTCCAGTATTTTACTACTTCCTTTTCCTTTATATGATGGAAATGAGGGTCTTACCCCCTTTTGAGTAATACAATCTATGCATTTTTCCATCTTACCATTACTGGCACTTATTTTTATGCCTGTTGCAAGTTGCTTACTTTGCAGCTCCAAGATCACCTTGGATCTCTGTGTCCCATTCAACGATGCCAGGTCTCAAGATTACATTCTGTATTCTTCTTTGTTTTTATAAGATGGTGATGATTCATCTGTAATATTAACTTATAGACATTGTTATTCATATAACCTTCAGCATAAATTTCATTACCATCAGAAATTGTACATTTACTATTTTCAAAATGAATTGAAAAACCTTTCTTGTCTAATGCTGATACACTGAGCATATTACAAACTGCTCGTGGAACATATAAGACATCTTTTACAAGAGTTTTTTTGACTCCATCTGATACTATGCATTTTAATGTCCCATTTCCTTTTCCTTTGATCATTGTTTGAGCCAGCATTTGCTGTGTGAAGACTACCATCTTCTGGTCTCATATCTGTGAAAAATTCTTTATATTGGTTATAGTTTTGTGCTGCCAGAATCTAATATCCAACTATTTTATCTGAAGTGTTCCTTCATTATATTAAAAGATTTTTCTGTCATTATACAGCTCTTCTTACTGTTGTCATGGTCATAATTTTTCTTTTGACCATGCTTATTCTCCATTGGCTTAAATGAGCTAGAAGGGGTTGTGGTTTTTTCTTGGTTACAGTATTTTGATATATGTCCCTCTTTACCACATGAATAATAATCAGCTTGTTTCTGGGCAGGCTTTTTCATTATAGCTCCGCCTCAGCACTATGCATCGCTGAGAAAAATGTTTCATTCTGGTTTAATCTCTCTTGGTGAACAGATCTCCTTGTTATAATACATTCTTGTCTAAGCTTAGAGACAGCCTGTTCAAAAGATTGTCCCTCAATTGCTTCATTCACTGTCCTGAATACTTCAAAACTTTTAGACAGAGATGTAAACATAAAAGCTCTCTTTTAAATGCATCGCAGATAGGTATACCCGATAATTCTAGCTTCTTAATAATGACATTAAATGTGTTATATGATCATACATTTTTTCTTGTCATTCAACTTCAATTGAATATTTCTGATAACCATATAGGCTGTTGTTTTGTATATGAAGTACCATACATGGTTTTCAATTTTTGCAATATTCTTTTGAGGTGTCTGTTCCATCAATCAATATTGCCTGTTTCTCTGTCAGAGCTTCATATAGCATACTTCTGACATAACAGTCTGCAGTATTCATTCTTCAAAATTGTCAGCATTTCTTACTTGATTCCAAACATATAGTTAGCTTCTTTGCTTCAATAATACATTTAAATCTCATCTCCCACTGAATATAGTTATATTCATTCAGTTGGGGCACTTTGAGAGAACATAGTAATGGTGCAGCTGCCATCTTGTCTTTGTGTGGAGAGATAAAAAAAATTTTAATGTTTTTTTTATTTTATTTTAGTGGTCTGGCCCATAACCCAATATGAGGGAGAAATGAAAAAAAAAAAAAGACTTTTACTCAGCAGACTTTAGCCCATACGCAGCAGAGCTTTAGAAGTGTAACTCCCATTTTTTTTCTCTCTCTCTATCTCTTTCACACAGACTCTTGAATAAAAGATTCAATTACTCTCTCTTCTTTAACTTCCAAACAAAAAAAATGATGTTTACTTACAGTTTCTTCAGATAACTATTTACATCATACTTGCAGTAGACATGGTAAAACTACTGAATACAAAATTCTGTCAGTTGGTTATCATACAGCTTGAAGAGAGATTGCTAACACCATCTTATGCTGACACAGACTGACTCAGGGTTGCCAGGTGGAAATTTTTTTTCCAGCCCAATCCAGCCCAAAAAACAGCCCAAAACCCGCCCAAACACAAACCCCGCCCCTGACACCTCCACCCCCGCATCATCACCCCCGCCCCCGACATCATCAACCCCGCCCCCACCGTCACCGGCCCCGCCTCCGATGTCATCGGCCCCGCCTCCCCATCATCGGCCCCGCCTCCCACGTCATCGGCCCCGCCTCCCCGTCATCGGCCCCGTCCAAAACGTCATCGGCCCCGCCCAAAACGTCACTAACCCCGCCCAAAAACGTCACTAACCCCGCCTAAAAACGTCACTAACCCCGCCCCCCGCGGCCGAAAAAGGCAAAAAGCCGCCCAAAAAACCGCCCTGAAGCCCAAAAAGCAGCCCAAAAAACCGCAACCCGCCGCGGGCAAAAATTTCTCGCGGCGGGTCGCGGAAAACCGCCCAATTGGGCGGTAAAACCGCCCACCTGGCAACACTGGACTGACTCACTCTCAGAGCAACTAGAGTGACTCAGACACACCCACAAGACATTACACTATATCCAATGACATCATAGCTCATAGAATTGTTGACAGTTAATGCATGCAGCACTTGTCTTTCACATATTCCTACAATTTGTACCTGGGGCAATGGAGGGTTAAGTGAGTTGCCCAGAGTCACAAGGAGCTGCAGTGGGAAGAGTTTGTTGATTACCAGTTGATTCAAAATTCAGATATACCACAGTACATATGGGATAAGATAGTCCTACAAACTGACACAGACAACTACAATGCAACATAGGATGGACACGTATGACCCAATGTCACATGCTGAACACTAATTCTATCACGAGAGCTTAATGTCAAGATTCCAATATAGACTATGTTTGATCAATTCTTACAGTACACCTCCTTGAGTGAATTCCTTCAAAAACTACTACTACTACTACTTAACATTTCTAAAGCGCTACTAGGGTTACGCAGCGCTGTACAAATTAACATAGAGGGACGGTCCCTGCTCAAAGAGCTTACAATCTAAGAGACAAGTGAATGGTCAGTCCGATAGGGCGGTAAATAAATCCTAATAATAACATAAATAAACTAAGGGCCTAGGCCCTCCCATAGCTACGCCACACTTACTGACCTGGTGGGTTATTGCAGCACACGCTGCATGTAACTGATGCCCCACCCATGTCTACCCTTTTTATTTCAACAAGCATTTGATGGTTTTATAATTTAATCTTTATTTTACGGCCTTATGGAATCGCAGCAACTGGCAGTTTTCCAGCACTTACACATGCTGAGTATGTGTGACTGCAGAGGCCTAATTACAGAACTCTTTGGAATGGGCCACTTTTGGCATCTCTGCTGCTAATCTGGGATTAACCATGGAGAACTTCTAGTTCTGCTTGTCTATCTCATGTACACATCAAGGCAAATAGATGATCTGACTTCCTTCCTTCCTTCACTTAATAGCAAACAAGCATCAGTCATGATATTGAAACAGGACAAATAGCAATCAATCATGAGACTGGAGGCAAATGGATCCAAACCAAGCAAACTTTATTTGGCAACCAAGACACAGCTCTGAGTAGCCTCAGGAAGACTGTGTGACGTGTATCATTTGCCACAGATACTTATACACTTTTATCAGCAGTCATGCGCATTGAGTTCATACAAGCCATTACGCAGACCTCAGGAAATTGAAACTTATCTCTACACATAGTTCATCTCATTACACAGAGAAAGGATCTTAGGCAGAAATGAAACTCAGCAAGTTAGGGCTGTTATCTTATCTGGTTGCCATAGCATCCTATTTGCAAGGAGCTATAGCTCAGTTCAGTTACAAGTTACAGTTTCCTTTAGCCAAGCACAATACAGTGTAGTTTATAGTAAAAAAAAGTGCTGAATCTCCAGGTTCAATAAAAACTGCAATAAACAGAATCAGTTATAGGATACTGGAATGTGCACAAGGTTGGTGCTTGGACAGATCCCAAGATGAGGGTACAAGGTGAGCTGTCAGCTGAGATCCTGGCCAGAGAGGGAAGGATATGTGCATATTGTAGCTATGAAGTTGCCTTCCTCCTGGTGGTGGCTCTGAGCTGCTGCTATCATGTAAGTAACCTTTATATTAGTACAGAAATCTGCATATTTACTAAAGTCTGAACAGCTCCTTCGCGCCTCAGCAGATCAAGCCAGAATTTCCTCAGCCTCACAGTTTATGCCATATGTTTAAAGTCAGCACAGAGGGAGATAACCTTAAACATCTAAATTACATCTGCATGTATAAAAGTGTGTTACGAGGTATCAAAGCTGATTCTGGAACTCAATCCAGGAAATTCGAGCGAGCACGGAAAAAAGCAAAAGATACATAAACACCCAATGATGGAAACAAACTCAAAGAAAATACAAATAGGCAACAAGACAAGCCAAAAGGTTACACTCTTATATAAGCACACCAGTGGCATAGCCAGACCTGAGATTTTGGGTGTGCCCAGAGCTAATATGGTTGGGCACTGTGTGTATAGTAGTGTGATACTACAAAATAATGCCTTAGAATGCCCTTGATAATGGATTTCTAAGTAGTCTGTCCAACAGCTGCCCTAAATCAACATAACCACATACATATTTAATGGAAAAATTGATATTTTAAAATATGATTAAATTATTGTTGAGAATTGGGGGGTCCCGAGCCCCCCAAGAAGGCTAGAGTGACCTCAATCTGACTCCATCTCTAAATAACACTAGTACTGGGGTAATCCAGGAGTTATGAGGTTTTAAAAGGAATTGCCACTGAGAGAGACGTTAGGTCTCAAATACCCGCATTAGTCCGCCTCTCAGCACTGGCAAGGGATACCAGCCTTATGACAAACTGGATTTAGGCTACAGGTTATATAATGCAGCGAATGATAGCCTGATGTAGCAAAAGCATTTATACTTACAGCCTTTCATCATTAAGTGAAGCCCACAAATCATCATTTGGAATGAAGAGTTTATTTGCAAATCAGACTTTAATCAGATACATTCATCAGACAAATTCTGGATTCAGCTGACCGGAGCTCTGCGTCCTAGATGCGTTGGGGAGAACCTCCAACGATCTATCTGATGCCCTTCCTTATATAGTATCTGGTCCTAATACAAGTCTATGGGAATTGCGCAATTTCCTTTTTTGTCAACAATTTGTTCTTATGAAGTTCCGTTTTAGCTATTGCAAGTTATTGCGCAATTTCCCTTTTTGTCAACATCTCCCTAGATACGGACATCCAAACATCAAAACATGGACATCTCTGTCTTATATCATCTTGTGATCTGGGTGCCAACTTATTAAAAACATTCTCCATCTTACAAACCAAACTTTCCATTTTCGTCCATAATTTCTACATCGTATGTGTTACATTCAATTTGAAAGTTGTACCAGATTTCATTAAGACTCTTGCAGGCTCTCTGCTATAAGGCCATCAGCTGGTTTCAGGCCTAGTCAGTGCTCTTCAGCTGTTTAAAGCTATGTAGCTTGGCCCACCACTATTCCAGTGGATAGGTCTCAAGCTAGAACACATATTAACTTGCAGGAAAAGCAAGTCCTTGCTCAGCCAGTCATAGATTTTTAAACCTAGCTGGTATTTTTACAGCCTGAGTCCTAAAATCTGGCCTTCCACCCTTCCGGTGGGCATCCAGTGAGGGCCTCTTGCTGTACTATAATTATACATTATCCTATATCTTAAAATTGACCATGCATAAGTCTACTACAACGGGAAACTTCTCAACACACATGGCAGGATCCTGCAATATAATTACACAGGAGAAATGTATTCAAATTCTGGTGGCACCTCAATAATAGCAATACAAAATCCCCTCACTGCCAGGTACTTTGTGAAGTAACACTAAAGGCTGCAAAGAAGCTGATTAACACCAATTCTGAACACGTTTACCAACGACAGTACTTTTATAAAGGCTTGGTGAATATACATAGCAGCAATACACATTCCATTGGAAAATTCAGACGTCAGACTCATACCACACAAACCACATGCCAGCAGAATCTCCCACCTCAGTTATATGCAGAACACATACCAACCCTCATCAATTACAGAAAAGAGGACCAAAAGGTAAAATTAGGTTTCATACCTGATAATTTTCTTTCCATTAATCATAGCTGATCAATCCATAGACTGGTGGGTTGTGTCCATCTACCAGCAGGTGGAGATAGAGAGCAAACTTTTGCCTCCCTATATGTGGTCATGTGCTGCCGGAAACTCCTCAGTATGTCGATATCAAAGCTCCATCTGCAGGACTCAGCACTTAGAGAATTACACCCACAAAGGGACACTCTGCCCAGCTCACCACCGCCGAAACGGGGGAGGGGAATTAACCCAGCTCATCCCCACACAAGTGGGGGAGGGGAATCCGTCCAGCTCATCCCCGCGGAGCGGGGGAGGGACACCACCCCGCCGATGCGGGGGGATCTGGCTTATCCTGCAACCGCAACCGCGGGAGGAGCTGACTGACCCTACCACCGCCGAAGCGGGAGGGGTACAAAACTGCCCTACAGCCGCACGAAGCGGGAGGGAGTGCCGGCAGAATTTATGTCTCAATCCAGCCCTGTAAAACGGAGGGGAGAGGAATGCAGCAGCTCACTGTAACACAAACTCGTCTCAACTCTTGAAGAATCCAAGTGAAAAAAAAACTTGAACACGAAGTCCTCCTGAAGGAACTGAAGACTAAACTTGAACCTGAATTGCAACCAGAATATAAACAGTACAGATATCTGGGAGGGGCTATGGATTGATCAGCTATGATTAATGGAAAGAAAATTATCAGGTATGAAACCTAATTTTACCTTCCATTTCATCATGCTGATCAATCCATAGACTGGTGGGATGTACCGAAGCAGTACTCACCCAGGGCGGGACATAGCAATCCCTGACCGCAACACTGAAGCTCCAAACCGGGCCTCCGCCCGAGCCGCCACAGTCAAGCGGTAATGCCTGGAGAAGGTATGGGCCGATGCCCAAGTTGCCGCCTTGCAAATCTCTTCCAAGGAGACGGACCCGGCCTCTGCCATCGAGGCCGCCTGAGCTCTAGTGGAGTGAGCCTTCAGCTGGATAGGCGGCACCTTCCCCGCGGCCACATAAGCCGCTGCAATGGCTTCCTTGACCCATCTTGCCACTGTAGGCTTAGCAGCCTGCAGACCCTTACGAGGACCTGCAAACAGGACAAACAGATGATCCGATTTCCGGAAATCATTGGTCACTTCCAAGTATCTGATGATGACTCGTCTCACATCCAGAAATTTGAGAGCAGAGTATTCCTCTGGGTAGTCCTCCCTACGAAAGGAAGGGAGACAGAGCTGCTGATTCACATGGAAGCGAGAAACAATCTTGGGCAGGAAGGAAGGCACTGTGCGAATAGTCACTCCTGCCTCAGTGAACTGCAGAAAAGGCTCTCGACATGAGAGTGCCTGGAGCTCGGAAACTCTTCTGGCTGAAGTAATAGCCACCAAAAAGACTGCTTTCAACGTCAGATCTTTCAGAGATGCCCTCGCCAAGGGTTCAAAAGGCGGCTTCTGCAAAGCTCTCAGCACCAGGTTGAGATTCCACGCAGGCACCACTGAGTGCAGAGGAGGGCGCAGGTGATTAACTCCCTTGAGAAAACGCACCACATCTGGCTGCGAAGCCAGGGAAGCACCCTTCAGGCGTCCCCTGAAACAAGCCAGAGCCGCTACCTGGACTTTCAGGGAACTGAGCGACAGGCCTTTCTCCAGACCCTCTTGCAGGAACGCCAGCACTGAAGAAATTGGAGCAGTGAATGGAGAAAGTGAGCCTGCTTCACACCACGCTGCAAAGGTACGCCAAACCCTGGCGTAAGCAGTAGAAGTAGAGCGCTTCCTCGCTCTCAGCATAGTGGCGATGACCTTGTCTGAGAAGCCCTTCTTCCTCAGACGCTGCCGCTCAATAGCCAGGCCGTAAGACCAAAGGGGGAGGGATCCTCCATCACCACGGGACCCTGATGCAACAGGCCCTGCTCCACTGGCAGCCGCAGAGGATCGTCCACAGAGAGCCTGATCAAATCCGCATACCAGGGACGTCTGGGCCAGTCTGGACCCACCAGGATTATTCGGCCCGGATGCTTTGCCACCCAATCTAGCACCCTGCCCAACATGGGCCAGGGCGGGAACACATAGAGAAGCTCTTGTGTTGGCCACTGTTGGAGGAGAGCATCTACTCCCAGAGATCGAGGGTCCCGTCCTCTGCTGAAAAAGCGCGGCACTTGGCAATTGGCCGATGACGCCATCAGATCTAGGCTCGGCTGGCCCCAGCGCTTCGTGATATCCAAGAACGCCTGAGCCGATAACTGCCACTCTCCGGGATCCAAGGTATGGCGACTGAGAAAGTCCGCCTTGACATTCATGACTCCGGCAATGTGGGCCGCTGACAGCTGCTCCAGGCTCGCTTCCGCCCACTGGCATAGATTCATGGCTTCCTTGGCTAGAGGGGCGCTCTTGGTACCTCCCTGGCGGTTGACATAGGCCACAGCCGTGGCATTGTCCGACAGGACCCGTACTGGCTTCAACTCCAGTACCGGGAGGAACTCCAAAAGCGCCAACCGAATGGCTCTGAGTTCCAGGAGGTTGATAGACCACTTTGCCTCTGCAGGAGTCCAGAGCCCCTGCACTGTCCTTCCCAAGCAGTGGGCTCCCCAGCCTGTCAAAGAGGCGTCCCACCAGCTCAGCGCCTTGCGCACTGCTGGGTCCAAGGGAAGGTGCACAGCATAATCCTCCGACACCGGAGTCCAGCGCTGCAGCAGAGAGTGTTGTAGTGGTCTCATATGAGCCCTGGCCCAGGGCACTACTTCCATCATGGCCGTCATAGAGCCCAACAGCTGCACATAGTCCCAAGCCCGAAGCGGAGAGGCTACTAGGAACTGGTCCACCTGAGCCTGAAGTTTGACAATGCGATTGTCCGGCAGGAACACTCTGCCTACTTGGGTGTCGAATCGAACTCCCAGATACTCCAGGGACTGAGTTGGGCGCAGCTGGCTTTTCTCCCAGTTGATGATCCACCCCAGGGAGCTCAAAAGAGCAACCACCCGGTTCACAGCTTTGCCGCACTCTGCATAAGAGGGGGCTCGGATCAACCAGTCGTCCAGATAAGGATGGACTTGTACTCCTTCCTTCCTCAGGAAGGCCGCGATGACCACCATTACTTTGGAGAAGGTCCGCGGAGCAGTAGCCAACCCAAACGGGAGGGCTCTGAACTGGAAGTGTCGGCCCAGTACTGCAAAATGCAGAAAGCGTTGATGAGGAGGCCAGATGGGAATACGCAAGTACGCTTCCTTGATGTCCAAGGATGCCAGGAACTCTCCTGCCTTCACTGCCGCTATAACAGAGCGGAGGGTCTCCATGCGAAAGTGCCGAACTTTCAAGGCCCGATTGACCCCTTTGAGGTCGAGGATAGGCCGTACAGAACCTCCTTTCTTTGGTACCACAAAGTAAATGGAGTAACGTCCCTTGCCAAGCTGATTTTCTGGCACCGGAACGACCGCACCCAGGCGGATCAAATTGTCCAAGGTCTGCTGCACTGCCACAGCTTTGACCAGAGACTTGCAGGGAGAGAGTACAAACCCGTCTCTTAAGGGTCGGCAGAACTCTAGCTTGTAGCCGTCTTTGATGACTTCCAGCACCCAAGCGTCTGAAGTTATTGTGGTCCACTCGCCCAGAAACGAGGACAGCCGTCCTCCAATCTGCACTGGGGCGTGGACCAAGGCCCCGTCATTGGGTACGAGACCCTGGGGGAGGACCGGAGGGAGCACCTCCGGGACGGCGGTCTCTGCGAAAGGAATGCTGCTTGGGGGAGAAGTTCCTCTTGAAGGAAGAGGGGGCAGAAGAGCCCAACCTGCCCGGGCGGTACCGACGGGCTTCCTGAAACCGTCCTCTGGAGGTACCGGGGCGAGTACTAGCCCGAGCCCTGACCTCTGGTAACTTCTTGCCCTTAGACGTGCCGAGATCGGTCACGATTTTGTCCAGCTCGACCCCAAACAGCAGCTTGCCTTTAAAAGGCAATCTAGCCAGGCGGGATTTAGAGGCATGGTCAGCAGACCAATGTTTCAGCCAAAGCCACCGCCGAGCAGAGATTGTCTGAGCCATGCTTTTAGCTGAGTCCCTCAAGACATCATACAGCAAGTCTGCCAAATAGGCCAAGCCCGATTCCAGGGCCGGCCAATCAGCCCTCAAGGAAGGATCCGAGGGGGAAGCCCGCTGCACCATAGTCAGGCACGCCCTGGCCACATAGGAGCCGCAAACTGAGGCCTGCAAAGTTAAAGCAGCCGCCTCAAAGGACGACCTTAAGGCCTCCTCCAATCTTCTGTTTTGGGCATCCTTTAGGGCCGTGCCACCTTCCACCGGCAACGCCGTTTTCTTAGTCACCGCAGTGATTAAAGAATCCACGGTAGGCCACAGAAAGGCCTCACGTTCACTTTCAGGCAAAGGATAGAGGCGGGACATAGCCCTAGCCACTTTAATGCTCGCTTCCGGGACATCCCATTGAGCCGAAATCAAGGTGTGCATGGCATCATGCACGTGGAAGGTTCTAGGCGGGCGCTTCGTCCCCAGCATAATGGCGGAGCCAACAGGGGCTGAGGGGGAGACGTCCTCCGGAGAGGAAATCTTCAAAATGCTCATGGCCTGCACTAACAGGTTGGGCAAATCCTCTGAGCGAAAGATCCGCGCTGCAGAGAGGTCATCCGCTCCATCCGAGCGGGGATCCGTCTCCTCCAAGGAATCCGCAAAGGACCTTTGGGAGAACTCAGATACGCTGCCCTCATCTACATCGGAGGAGCCAAAGTCCTCCAAGGCCTGGGAATCCACCCGAGGGCGTTTAAATCCGGGGGCCTCAACCTCTTTATCAGACGAGGGAGCAGGGGCAGCGTTTTGCATAAGGAAGGCCTGATGCAGCAGCAAAACAAACTCGGGGGAGAAACCCCCCAGACTGTGCACTTCCGCAGCCTGGGCCACAGCCCTAGACGCACCCTCAACCGGCGCTCGCAAGAGCGGGGGAGAGACATGCTGCGCATCCAAGATGGCGTCCGGCGCGACACTCCGCGAAGGAGCCGCGCGGGAAGAACGGCGCTTAACTTTAGCCGCTTTCATGCCGTCGCCCAAATTAAGGGCGTTCATGGCATTAACGTCTCCCACCTCAAGGGCGGCCCAAGAAGAAGCCGTCCGAGCAGCGTGGCCGGCCAAGATGGCGGAGGCGAGCAGCGGGGGATGGGCGTTTATGGCGGGAAAAACTGCCACACCGGAGGAAGAACCGGGACACTCATCGGTCACCAAACTGTCACCCAACAGGGGCGAATCAGACTTTAAGACCCCCGCATCCCCTCTAGAAGCGCACAAGCGATCCGGGGAGCGATTCTTTGCGCCCTCGCCCTCCGACGTCATCGGCCACGTGGAGATCAATCGGGGAACCCCTGCCCGCTATAAAAAGGTAAAAATTACCTGCTTTCCGCTCCGAGCTGTAACGACCAGGTGTCCCAGTGAGTAGCTGCAATAAACGTTTAAATAAACGTCGAAATAAACGCCTTTAAGGACGTTCAAAATTTTTTTTTTTTTTAAACGGAGCCAGCGGGAGGGGGGAGAAAAGGAGGGACCTGGCGCCACCAGGTTTGCACTTGCTCAAGAAGAGCCCTCAACCCCAGGCACTCAACAAAACCTAAAAATTAGGCTTGGAGACCTAGCCAGAGCTGCTGCTGTGTGTGACCACCACCTGCTGAGATAGAGAACATACTGAGGAGTTTCCGGCAGCACATGACCACATATAGGGAGGCAAAAGTTTGCTCTCTATCTCCACCTGCTGGTAGATGGACACAACCCACCAGTCTATGGATTGATCAGCATGATGAAATGGAAATTAAAAATTGTCCTGTAGCATGGCATCAGCCCTTCTCTGCCCTTCCCTACCCCCCCAATCCATCCCCATAGCCCAGCATCAGCTCTATCCTTCCCTTCCCCACCATCTAAGCCTGCATTCTTTCTAGCAAAAGAGGTGCCGGTACTCAAATGTTAGGCCACCCTTCAGGGGTGAGGTGAACACTGAGGGACCCACCCCACAACAGCCAGGCCCCCTGCAACCAGTCACAGAACCTATAACAAGGCAGAATTGGTGTGTAGAGCCTGAGCTCTTGCATTAAAACTTGTGGATCATGGGTCAATTTTAGCAGACAATGAAAAAGGTGCCGGTACTCAGTACCCCCAAGTACCCCCTCAAAAAAAGCCCTGATATATTCCATCATCTTTATAACACCAGGCTTCCCAAGGTAGATTACAACAACAGTTAAGATGAACCCATCAGGAAACAGGATATCCTCACTGAAATTTCGCCATCTGTATTGTATACAGTGTATTTATTTTATTTTTTTAGTGTACAAAAATGAGCACAAAATACAGAGTTTAAAATTGCAGTTTCTACCACCTATAATAATTGTAAAGATGTTTTAGTGATATTCAATTGTCATTTCATGATATTTATACCTATATGGGAAGTTTTCACATAAATTAAAAAGCTGTCCAATAAATAAAAAAAAACAAAAACACAAACTTTTGACCTCTACCTTTTAAGGCACTATCTATCCAATTGAAACAGCTTTAGACTTGTTACATTACAGATGGACAAACAGTAAAGAACGACAACGTGGATGCAGCAGCTCATAGGTTTGCTTCCTTTGGTTCAGGGGTGTAGCCAGACAACAGATTTTGGGTGGGCCTAGGCAAGAATTGGGTGGGCACCAAGTGTTCACCCCCCCCCCCAAAAAAAATTTTTTTTTTATCTAAGCTGGTGGGAAAATGCTTCTTTCCACCTTGGCAGCAGGCAAGCACTGAAAACTGAGCATGCGCAGGTGCCAGTGTCATGGAGAGTAGCGTTTTCATTACCATCAGGGGAAAATCTTCAGCTGGCGGAACTTGGGATTCCCACAAGTTACCATTAAACATGTGCTACTGTTGGGTGGGCCTGAGCCATAAATGGGTGGGCCCTGGCCCACCCAAGCCCACCTGAGGCTACACCACTGCTTTGGTTTGAGTGTACTAGAGGAGATGACAGCTATGCGGGGGAGTGAAAACAGAGATTAACCAAATTGGCTTCCTTGCTTACCGTGGATTAGATCACTTCAAACCGCTTGGTCTCGACTCCCGAGTCTCCCGACGGTCACGGATGGTGTCCTTTGACTGCCGCGTCCTGCCTACGCGGAAACAACAAGTTGAATCAGAGTAGGCGGGACGTGGCAGGCAGCAGAAGGACCCCGATGCCCGGACGCCGCATCCTCTCCTAATCACTGCCTGCAGGTACGACGGTAACGGTCCGGTTCGGTCCGGAGGACTGCGGTGGGGGGAGGGGGGGGCGAGGTTGAGAGAGGGAGGGAGGAGCGGATGCGAGAGGGAAACTGAAAGCGGTTCAACGGATGGAGCAGCACGGGAAGGGCAGCAACAATTCTTACCAGAAGCCGAGGGTGCGCTTCTAGCAAGTTCAGCCCAGCAGTCCTGCCTCTTCTAAGATAAACTTCTGGGCCGGCACACAGGAAGCAGTAGAGGCAGACAGAGAGACGTGGTCCTGCGCCTCTGCCTTGTTTGTTTATTAGCGAGGTGCAACAGAAGGGATCGTCTGCTGCATGGCGGGTGGATAAAAAGGGTCACAAAAGACTGGGTGGGCCTGTGCCCACCCAGGCCCACCCGTAGCTATGCCCCTGAAGCAGACAACTAAGGAACGCGCTTCCGACCGCTGTGAAAACAACATACGACCACATAATCTTCTGGAAACTCCTAAAGACTTACCTGTTCAAAAAGGCATACTCAAACGACTCAACCTAAATGCCTAAACCCGCAACACAACAATATAAATGTTCATATTGGACATAACCTACTCTTCCCCTTGACCCCCAATATGTCTATCAATTCTGATCATTAGTCTGTCATAACCTCACTTTGTATTTGTTCATGCCGGTATTGGCGACTGCCACTACTGCACTATGTAAGCCACATTGAGCCTGCAAATAGGTGGGAAAATGTGACAAATCTCTATATATAAAACGCACCTCCAACGTTCGAATGAAGCCTCAAGCCGGAAACTTGAGGCGGGCGAGATATCCGGTTTGGCCATGAGTGTCTGCCCCGCCCTCGCGTCACAACATGATGACGTCGAGGGCGGAGCAAATACACTCAACGAATCAAGGAAGCCCATTAATTAATCTCTGTTTCCACTCCCCAACACAGCCGTCATTCCCATACACTCAAAACCAAGCAAAATCACCATGCGCACCCCGTCCCCCTGCCCACACTCCCCCTCACCCACCCTCCCACAGCCGCTCGCTCACCATTCCGCCGCACCCCCCTCTCCTCCCCCACTCTGGCCATGCACCAGGACGATTACTACACATGAGTGGAACTGACCCAATCAACTACAATGTAAGCAAGGAGCCCCATTGGTTAATCTCTATTTCCACTCCCCAACACAGCCGTCATTCCCATACACTCAAAACCAAGCACACCTACGAGCTGCTGATACACATTGTCGTGTTTTTCCCCTTCATCCATCTGAAACACGTCTAAAGCTGTTTCTACTGGATAAACTGTGCCTTAACAGGTAAAGGACAAAAGGTTTTTCTTTTTGGTTTCTTACTGCACACCTTTTTAATTTATTTGAAAGCTACACATCTGTACATATGAATATCATGAAATCCAAACTCTATATCACTCAAACACTTTATCCAGCCATCGCCTGTCAACACTAACCACTACTTCCAGGAATCTCCAGGCTGTTGACCCTCCCACATTATCCTCTAGTATCTCTAATCTCCTCCCTTCCATCATGTCCTCCGAGTCTGTTGACAAGGCTGTCTCCGCTTACAATACCACTCTCTCCTCTGCCCTGGACACCCTTGCACCATCCATCTCCCATCCCACAAGGCGTACTAATCCCCAGCCCTGGCTGACCCCTTGCATGTGATACCTTCGCTCCTGCGCCCGGTTGGCTGAACGCCTCTGGAGGAAATCTCGCACCAATACCGATTTCATTCATTATAAATTCATGATATCCTCTTTCCAGGCCTCCCTATTCCTTGCCAAACAGGATTATTATACCCAATTGACTAATTCTCTCAGCTCTAACTCTCGTCGTCTCTTCGCCACCCTTAACTCCCTCCTCAAAGTGCCCTCAGCTCCCACCCCTCCTTCACTCTCTCCTCAATCACTGGCTGACTACTTCCGCGACAAGGTGCAGAAGATCAACCTCGAATACCCCTGATCTCAGTCTGGGGGTAACGGTTGATTGACAATGATTTCCTGATTATCTTTCCAATACCTGCTACTGCTAACAGTGCCGGAAAGGCCAGCTCTCTGTAGTGGATATATAAACAGTAAGACTTTGTTCCCTTTTGAAGTGGGGGCCAGGAAAAAGCCTGTAGTAAGTCGATGAACAAGTTTAATGGAAAGAGAAGGTAAAATATCCTTTTATTAGTGGTATAGAGTGTAACAAACTAGTGGATGTGTTAACAGAGATCCTTTTAATCTAAAGCAGGAAAGGCACCAGATACCAAGCAGAAAGCTGGAGAGTTACTGTAATCAGGAATGATTTGCTGTGAGGAAAACAGCTGTAATAATTTAATAATTGTAGATTGTATGTTCTGGGTCATGGACACATCTCTTTCTAAATTTTATTTATTTATTTATTGCATTTGTATCCCATGTTTTCCCACCTCTTTGCAGGCTCAATGTGGCTTACAATATATCATGGATACTGGAAATAAGAAGAGGATATACATTTGGTTTTACAGAAGGATTTTGTGTTACATGGTCATGCAGTACAAGATAGTGGTATAACAGAAGACATTGTCAGACATTAGAAATACAAGATAATGGTATAGCAGGGACATTGTAAGACATTAGATGTGTTATGACATTTCTGGGTGTATTTGGAGATTTTACATGTTTTGATCTTTGTGGTATACCTTTTCAAAGAGATGAGTCTTTAGTAGTTTGCGGAAGTTGGCCAGTTCATAGGTCGCTTTCAAGTAGCGTGGTAACGCGTTCCAGAGTTGCGTGCTCATGTAGGAGAAGGTGGAGGCGTGTATTAATTTGTATTTCAGTCCTTTGCAGTTGGGAAAATGAAGATTAAGGAATGTTCGAGAAGCTTTTTTTGCATTCCTGGGTGGCAGGTCTATTAGGTCTGACATGTAGGCTGGGGCAGCTCCATGGATAATTTTATGAACGAGGGTACATACTTTGAACGTGATTCGTTCTTTGAGTGGGAGCCAGTGTAGTTTCTCTCGTAGGGGCTTTGCGCTTTTGTATTTTGGTTTTCCGAGTATTAGTCTGGCCGCCATGTTCTGGGCTGTCTGGAGTTTTTTGAGTATTTGTTCTTTACAGCCGGCGTAGAGTGAGTTGCAATAGTCCAGATGACTGAGTACCAGTGATTGTACCAAATTGCGGAAGATGGTCCTTGGAAAAAATGGTCTTATTCTTTTTAGTTTCCACATTTCTTACCTCCTATACGTATTGAAGATTTCCTGTCAGCTGTGTCTGTGATGAGGGTTAATCTCATGTCATAAATTTTGCTGCTCATGCAAAATGCTGTACCCTGGATTTACTTTTGTTTAACGATATCACTGTTGAATATGAAGCAATCTGTCAGCCAAGCCTCTCTGCAAGTTCCATAGTATGACCATTTAAAATTTTTGTTTTAAACAGTGACTCCCAGGGGCATTAGCTGACATGCAGTGGCATAGCCGTGGGTAAGCCCAGGCCCACCCAGCAGCAGTTCACCTTTGTCTGGGCAGCATTGGGGGCGACAGACTGGGTCCCCGTGGCTTGGCTTTTTCCTCCCTCCCCCAGGTCTACCTTAACAGGTGTTTTGCTTTATGAGGGTTACCAGCAGCAGTGATTCATTCATGCTGTATATGGGTGACCCAGAAGCCTTCCCTTTGCCACGTCCTGCCCCTCTGAAACAACTTCTGTTTTTGCTTGGTTGGAACATGGCAGAGTGGAGGAGTAGCTGTATAAAAATGCCACAGCTATGAGCCTTGGTCCCCTGCCTAGACTTTGGTTCAGGCTCTAAAAAGAGGGAAAAGCTTACAGGCCTGAGTGACTCTTGCTTGAACTCCCAGTGATGGAGCTCTAAGGAGAACAACAGGAAACACAAAGGTGGGGGTCCAAAGGACAGAGTGACATTGTGGTCAGCCATGGTGTGAGAAAGGAAAGGTGTAGCTGGATTCAGGGTCTTGCTTAAGATTTGTGGTCAAGCGAGTTAAAGACAAAACCATGTTAGCAAGATAGAAGCTACTCATTAGCATGAGCCAATCAGTGGTAACCATGACATTAGCATAGATCCAATCAGGTATATCTACTGTCATATTATCCATATCCTTAGGGCACCTATCAGTGTTGCCAGGTAGTTCTACTGCCCAATTGGGCAGTTTTCCGCGACCCGCCGCGGGAAATTTTTGCCCGTGGCGGGTTGCGGTTTTTTGGGCTTCTTTTTTTTCTTTTGGGCGGTTTTCAGGCGGTTTTTTCGGCTGCGGGGGGCGGGGTTAGTGATGTTTTGGGCGGGGTTAGTGACGTTCTGGGCGGAGGACGATGACGGGGAGGCGGGGGCCAATGACGACGGGGGCGGGGTTGATGACGGCGGGGGGGGGGGGTGGTGGCGGGGGGTGGGGGGTGTCAGGGGCGGGGTTTGAGTTTGGGCGGGTTTTGGGCTGGATTTAGGCTGGTTTGGGTGGGAAAAAATTTTTCCACCTGGCAACCCTGGCACCTATAAAAATCAGAGTATTTTCCTGGTTTAAGTTAGAGAGAAGGGTTGGCACTCTCTCTCTCCAAGGGAAACCAATATGATCAGCAGAATTGACAAATTACCTAATTGCTTTCCCTTGTAAAACCTTTAATTGGTAAGAGAAATTATAAAAGATTAGGAACTAAATAACACCTGTTTGCAGCTGGATTATTATATTCCTATAACTAATTGATTGTACGTGCCTGTTGTCAATCACTGATTTGACTTGTGTCTTGGCAAATAAACTCCTCATCCCAAATGATGATCTGTGGGCTTCACTTAATGATGAAAGGCTGTAAGTATAAATGCTTTTGCTGTATCAGGCTATCCTTCGCTGCATTGTATAACTTGTAATCTAAATCCAGTTTGTCATAAGTGATGCATGTGGGTAAGAGGAACCCGAATTATAGCTACGTCTTGCAAGGTTCCGCGTTAGGAGTTACGGATCAAGAAAGGGATCTGGGTGTCGTCGTCGATGATACGCTGAAACCTTCTGCTCAGTGTGCTGCTGCGGCTAGGAAAGCGAATAGAATGTTGGGTGTTATTAGGAAGGGTATGGAGTCCAGGTGTGCGGATGTTATAATGCCGTTGTATCGCTCCATGGTGCGACCGCACCTGGAGTATTGTGTTCAGTACTGGTCTCCGTATCTCAAAAAAGATATAGTAGAATTGGAAAAGGTACAGCGAAGGGCGACGAAAATGATAGTGGGGATGGGACGACTTTCCTATGAAGAGAGGCTGAGAAGGCTAGGGCTTTTCAGCTTGGAGAAGAGACGGCTGAGGGGAGATATGATAGAAGTGTATAAAATAATGAGTGGAATGGATCGGGTGGATGTGAAGCGACTGTTCACGCTATCCAAAAATACTAGGACTAGAGGGCATGAGTTGAAGCTACAGTGTGGTAAATTTAAAACGAATCGGAGAAAATTTTTCTTCACCCAACGTGTAATTAGACTCTGGAATTCGTTGCCGGAGAACGTGGTACGGGCGGTTAGCTTGACGGAGTTTAAAAAGGGGTTAGATAGATTCCTAAAGGACAAGTCCATAGACCGCTATTAAATGGACTTGGAAAAATTCCGCATTTTAGGTATAACTTGTCTGGAATGTTTTTACGTTTGGGGAGCGTGCCAGGTGCCCTTGACCTGGATTGGCCACTGTCGGTGACAGGATGCTGGGCTAGATGGACCTTTGGTCTTTCCCAGTATGGCACTACTTATGTACTTATGTACTTATCTGTAGGAATATGTGAAAGACAAGTGCTGCATGCATTAACTGTCAACAATTCTATGAGCTATGATGTCATTGGATATAGTGTAATGTCTTGTGGGTGTGTCTGAGTCACTCTAGTTGCTCTGAGAGTGAGTCAGTCTGTGTCAGCATAAAATGGTGTTAGCAATCTCTCTTCAAGCTGTATGATAACCAACTGACAGAATTTCTGTATTCAGTAGTTTTACCATGTCTACTGCAAGTATGATGTAAATAGTTATCTGAAGAAACTGTAAGTAAACATCATTTTGTTTGGAAGTTAAAGAAGAGAGAGTAATTGAATCTTTTATTCAAGAGTCTGTGTGAAAGAGAGAGAGAGAGAGAAAAAAAATGGGAGTTAACACTTCTAAAGCTCTGCTGCGTATGGGCTAAATCTGCTGAAGTAAAAGTCTTTTTTTTTTTTCATTTCTCCCCATCATATTGGGTTATGGGCCCAGACCACTAAAATAAAATAAAAAAAACATTAAGAAATTTTTTTTTATCTCTCCACACAAAAGACAAGATGGCAGCTGCACCATTACTATGTTCTCTCAAAGTGCCCCAACTGAATGAATATAACTATATTCAGTGGGAGATGAGATTTAAATGTATTATTGAAGCAAAGAAGCTAACTATATGTTTGGATCAAGTAAGAAATGCTGACAATTTTGAAGAATGGAATACTGCAGACTGTTATGTCAGAAGTATGCTATATGAAGCTCTGACAGAGAAACAGGCAATATTGATTGATGGAACAGACACCTCAAAAGAAATATTGCAAAAATTGAAAACCATGTATGGTACTTCATATACAAAACAACAGCCTATATGGTTATCAGAAATAATTCAATTGAAGTTGAATGACAAGAAAAAATGTAATGATCATATAACACATTTAATGTCATTATTTAAGAAGCTAGAATTATCGGGTATACCTATCTGCGATGCTTTAAAGAGAGCTTTTATGTTTACATCTCTGTCTAAAAGTTTTGAAGTATTCAGGACAGTGAATGAAGCAATTGAGGGACAATCTTTTGAACAGGCTGTCTCTAAGCTTAGACAAGAATGTATTATAACAGAGGAGATCTGTTCACCAAGAGAGATTAACCAGAATGAAACATTTTTCTCAGCGATGCATAGTGCTGAGGCGGAGCTATAATGAAAAAAGCCTGCCCAGAAACAAGCTGATTTATTATTCATGTGGTAAAGAGGGACATATATCAAAATACTGTAACAAGAAAAACCACACCCCTTCTAGCTCATTTAAGCCAATGGAGAATAAGCATGGTCAAAGAAAAAATTATGACCATGACAACAGTAAGAATAAGAGCTGTATAATGACAGAAAAATCTTTTAATATAATGAAGAACACTTCAGATAAAAATAGTTGGATATTAGATTCTGGCAGCACAAAACATATAACCAATAATAAAGAATTTTTCACAGATATGAGACCAGAAGATGGTAGTCTTCACACAGCAAATGCTGGCTCAACAATGATCAAAGGAAAAGGAAATGGACATTTAAAATGCATAGTATCAGATGGAGTCAAAAAAACTCTTGTAAAAGATGTCTTATATGTTCCACGAGCAGTTTGTAATATGCTCAGTGTATCAGCATTAGACAAGAAAGGTTTTTCAATTCATTTTGAAAATAGTAAATGTACAATTTCTGATGGTAATGAAATTTATGCTGAAGGTTATATGAATAACAATGTCTATAAGTTAAATATTACAGATGAATCATCACATCTTATAAAAACAAAGAAGAATACAGAATGTAATCTTGAGACCTGGCATCGTTGAATGGGACACAGAGATCCAAAGGTGATCTTGGAGCTGCAAAGTAAGCAACTTGCAACAGGCATAAAAATAAGTGCCAGTAATGGTAAGATGGAAAAATGCATAGATTGTATTACTCAAAAGGGGGTAAGACCCTCATTTCCATCATATAAAGGAAAAGGAAGTAGTAAATACTGGACTTGATACATAGTGACTTATGTGGACCATTTAATATTCCATCACTAGGGAATAACAAATATGCATGAATATTTGTGGATGATTTCTCTGGATACTGTATGGCCTATCTATTAAAAGAAAAGAATCAAGGAGTTCAAGATGGCTGCCGATTAAGACAGACGCGTTTGAGTGCTCCTCTGCGTTTGCCTAAAAAATTTTTTCCCTTACCATGCCGAAGAGCTGCCGTGGCTGCTGCCTCCCAGCAGCAAAGAACTCTAACCTCTACGGGTTTAATTACACAATATATGCAGAGGGCAGCAAGCTCGACGATTCCGTCGGAGGGAGGCCTGCAAACTCAATCCGCGACTGGAGATAGCGGAAGGAGTAATGGGCTGGAAACTACCTTGCGTCCCGACGGTAGAGAACCACCTCCCCAGCCGGTGTTTAGCAGCTCGCCGATGTCGGCCCCATTGGACCTGAATTCCGAAGTGGTAATGGGATCCTTAGGACGGGAGGCTATTCCACCTAAATCAGATGTATTTGCTGCACACATTGAGATCTACTGAGGAGGGACGGGGAGTAATTGAGACGGAACTTCAACAAAAGGGTGAGCCTGCAGATACTTTATTTACTCTTTTTCAAAGAAAACCAGTGGATGTTACCTTGGACAGTCTTTGGATGTTAATAGCAGAGTTGGTTAAGGCGATATGCCCCCAAATAAAGCAAATGAAGGAAGATATAATTGTGGTTGAAGGGAAAGTGAGAGAAATGGACACTGAAATAAAATCATTGGAAACACGGGTAAATAAGGTGGAAAAGGAACTTCAACAGACACAACTAGTACAAACTACGATGGTTAAGGATTTAGTGAACCTGAGGAGGAAGTCAGAGTTTATGGAAAATGCTTTACGTGGCAATAATTTGCGCCTTATAAATTTTCCTTTTCATCCTATGATTTCCCCAAGGGAAATGTTGAAGATTTATTATAAAGAAATTTTTGAAATAACTGAAGATTGTATTCCTCCAGTGTCACAGGCCTTTTACATTCCCTTAAAGATGGAGAAAAACCCTCAAGTTCAAGTGTGTAATCAGGCACTTGATCTGTCGGCCATTTTGGAAACATCCGATTCGGAACAAGTCGTACCATCCACTTTATTAGTAACGTTTGCGTTACTCACAGACAAGGTCTGGATATTGAAAAAATTTTTTCAAGTAAGAGGAAAACTATTTAAAGGTCTTTTAGTACGAATATTTCCAGACCTGGCACGTGAGACACAAAAACGTAGACAGAAATTTCTACAACTGAAACAGGAAACTTTGCAAATTGGAGCAACTTTTTATTTAAAGTATCCTTGCAAGTGCTTGGTCTTGTATCAAACTGAAAAATATGTTTATTTTGAACCTTCTCAATTATCCTCTTTTATTACATCAAAAAAGGTTTCTCAAGAAGTTGTTGTAACTAGCTTGTAAACGCTTCTGACTTGATCTAAGTTTGTTATAATATTTTCCTTTTTGTTCTCCCTAGTTGGGTTATTGAACTCCAGAATTCGTGGACTTTTATGATGTTAATGAGGAATTTATACCTATAAGTGAAAATTTTTTTTCTCTTTTTTATTCTTTTTCTCCTTGTGATAACATAACCATTTGCATTATTTTTCTGCTAAGTGTTGAAACTTGTAAAGTATATATAAATGATAAATAAAGTAAATTAAAAAAAAAAGAAAAGAATCAAGTTGCTGATATGTTAAAGAAGTTTGTAGCCTTGGTAAGCAATAAATTTGATAAAAAACCAAAGATTCTACAGACTGACAACGGTGGTGAGTTTACTTCACAAACCATACAAACATTTCTAGAACAAGAAGGTATTCAGCACATAAAGACAGTTGCATATACACCAGAACAAAATTCTGTAGCTGAAAGAAAGTTCAGATCGCTTGTAGAAATGACAAGATGTATGCTATCTGATAGTAATCTTCCAAAGAGATTATGGGGAGAAGCAATTCTCACAGCAGTATACCTACAGAACAGACTACCTACAAAAGGGACTGATCGCACCCCACATGAAATGTGGCATAGTAAAAAACCAAATCTGTCACATATAAGAATATTTGGAAGTACAGCATATACTCATGTGCCGAAACAGAAGAGACATAAGCTGGATTCCACAACAGAAAAAGGAATTCTAGTGGGCTATGATTCAGGTCACAAAGGTTATAGAATTCTGAATCTAAACACTGGATTTGTTGGTGTAAAACACATCACATATTTTGATGAAAATAAAAAAACTTGATAAAGACTGGAAAATACCAAATGAACCTTATCATCCAGAATATGAAAAGAAACCAATAATCAATATCCCGGTGATTATAAACACTAACACACCAGAATTGTCTGATAATAATTTTTCTGATTCTAATGAGGAACAGGAAAATGAAATAGATACAGAAAGTGTTTATACTGAAGACAGTACCACTGATGAAGGGGAAATGATTGGAGATAGAATCTCGATCTCAGATGACACGGAGAGGTCAGACCAACAAAATGTCAGACGCTCATCCAGAGAAAATCGAGGTAATCCACCCCAAAGACTATCTTATTTAACAACTTCTGATGATGCACAAGAACCTTTAACTTGGGATGAAATTGATCAAATGTCTGAAAAAGAAGCAGAAGAATGGAAAAAAGCTGCACAAGATGAAATCGACGCGTTGCATAAAAACAAAACATGGAACTTAACTGAATTACCCCATGGCAAAAAGGCCATAGGATGCAAGTGGGTATTTAAGTTGAAAAGAAATGCACAAGGACAAGTAGAAAGATATAAAGCCAGACTGGTAGCAAAAGGTTATCTTCAAAAATATGGTGAAGATTATGATGAAGTATTTGCACCAGTAGTGAAACACACAAGCATAGCTGCATCAAAGAAAATGCAAGTGAAACACATAGATGTTAAAACAGCATTTCTTCATGGAGATATATCTGAAGACTTGTATATGAAACAACCAGAAGGTTTCATAGATACAAATAACAGTCATTTAGTGTGTAAACTGAACAAAGGTATATATGGTTTAAAGCAAAGTGCAAAATGCTGGAATGAGAAAATGCATGAAATGTAGATTTTAAGCAAGGAGAAGCAGATAAATGCTTGTATACTAGACAAAAGGAAGGTCATTGTGTGTACATTTTAGCATTTGTAGATGATTTGCTTATAGCAAGTGAAAGTGAAAAAGAGTATAAAGACATTGTAAAGTGTTTAAATCAGAATGTTGAAATAACTGAACTTGGAAATGTGTCATACTATTTAGGTATGAATATTGAAAAACAGAAAGATGGTTCTTATTTAATAAGTCAGAAACAAAAGATTAATGATCTTATTGAAAGTATGGGTATGCAGGAAGCACACTCAGTAGGTTCACCTATGACCACAGATTTTCAGAGGGATGAAACTGAAAGGGAACCATTACCAGATAACATTCTATACAGATCTGCAATAGGAAAACTTTTCTATCTAACTACCACTTACAGAGTTGATATAGCGAATGCTGTAGGAATTTTAAGTAGAAGAGTGAACAAGCCTACTAAGACTGACTGGACTGCTGTAAAAGAGTGGTAAGATATTTGAAAGGTACAATTGACTGTAAATTGGTGATTCTGGTAAATAGTAATCAGAAATTGATTTGTTACTGTGATTCTGATTGGGCTGGAGATCATTCAGATTACAAATCCACAAGTGGGTATGTGTTTATGTATGGAAAAACATCTATTTCATGGGCAAGTCATAAACAAACCATTGTAAGTTTATCATCCACAGAAGCAGAATATGTTGCTGTGTCTGAAGCATGTCGTGAACTAATGTGGATAGAAAAACTGTGTACAGATTTTGGTATAGAACAGCAGAGAGCGATACAGATTTTTGAAGACAATCAAAGCTGTATAAGGTTGTCAATAAATGACAGGGTACAGTCTAGAACAAAACATATTGCAACAAAATTCCATAATGTCAGAGAATTGTCAACGCAAGGAGTAATAAGTTTGCAATATAAACAAACTGACCAAATGATTGCTGATATCTTGACGAAACCGCTAGCTGTAAGAAATTTTGAAAATCTACGAGAAAAGCTAGGACTGTATGTATATAAATAAATATATAAGAATTGAATTGTTGGACAATAATGCATGTGAAGGGGTATGTAGGAATATGTGAAAGACAAGTGCTGCATGCATTAACTGTCAACAATTCTATGAGCTATGATGTCATTGGATATAGTGTAATGTCTTGTGGGTGTGTCTGAGTCACTCTAGTTGCTCTGAGAGTGAGTCAGTCTGTGTCAGCATAAGATGGTGTTAGCAATCTCTCTTCAAGCTGTATGATAACCAACTGACAGAATTTCTGTATTCAGTAGTTTTACCATGTCTACTGCAAGTATGATGTAAATAGTTATCTGAAGAAACTGTAAGTAAACATCATTTTTGTTTGGAAGTTAAAGAAGAGAGAGTAATTGAATCTTTTATTCAAGAGTCTGTGTGAAAGAGAGAGAGAGAGAGAGAAAAACAATGGGAGTTAACATTTCTAAAGCTCTGCTGCGTATGGGCTAAATCTGCTGAAGTAAAAGTCTATTTTTTCATTTCTCCCCATCAGTATCCTTTCCTTAGACCTAACGTCTCTCTCAGTGGCAATTCCTTTTAGAACTTCACAACTTCTTGATTACCCCAGTACTAGTGCTATTTAGAGATGGAATCAGATTTGAGGTCTCTGCAACCCTAAATTAAAACATAGCCTAATGGTTCGTTCAGCAGACTGAGATCCTGGGGAACTGGGTTCAGTTCTCACTGCAGCTCCTTCTGACACCAGGCAAGCTACTTAACCCTCCATTGCCCCAGGTACAAAAGCTTAGATTGTGAGCCCACTAGGGACAGAGAGAGGACCTGCATATAATTGTGTTTAGTGCTGCGTACATCTAGTAGCACTATAGAAATGATTAGTAGTTGGCAGAATGAATAAATTACTTTGCCAGTGAACTAGGTGAAGAAAGACACCTAGGTGATGGGGAGGGAGAGAGATGCCAAATTGTAGGCAAGGAGAGAAAAATGCTGGAAAATTGGTGGGAAGGATTGATGGAGAGGGAGCAATGCTGAATTCAGGGGTGGAGTGGAGGGGCAAGAGATGGTGGGCAATGGGAGGGAGGGAGGGAGGGAGGGAGGGAGGGAAAGGAGAAATGTTGGACCAGGGGTGCAAGGGGGGAGGGAAGAAATGGTGGATAATGGGATGGAGTGGAGGGAAGGAGAGAAATGGTGGACAAGTAGGGTGGAGGGACGGAAGGAAAGACACTACACAGGTAGTGGGGGGAGGAGAAAGAGAGGTGGAGGAGTGGCCTAGTGGTTAGGGTGGTGGACTTTGGTCCTGGGGAACTGAGGAACTGAGTTTGATTCCCACTTCAGGCACAGGCAGCTCCTTGTGATTCTGGGCAAGTCACTTAACCCTCCATTGCCCCATGTAAGCCACATTGAGCCTGCCATGAGTGGGAAAGCGCGGGGTACAAATGTAACAAAAAAAGAAAAAAGAAAGAAAGCTGAAAAGGGAGAGATAAATATGTCACAGAGAAGTGTAGTGAGAGAATGGTACAAGACAGGAGAGGAGAAAAGACAGATGAACCGCAGCTGCTGGAAGCTTAGCAGACAGGAAAGCAGAAAAGAGAAAGTGGTATCAACATGACGGAAAAATAAAATGTCCAACAAAGGTAAAAAAATAAAATAAAAAATTGAGTTTATTAACTGGAATATGTTAGCTTTGGGAAATATGAATTAAAATGTCTTTGTATTGTGTCCATTAATGTATTGTGTTCAGTAGAAAAAGAAACAAATTTCTGTTTTTATTTCCCATAGTGTTGTAGCACATACAGAGTTTAACTTGGGGTTCCCAGTTCAATTTTTTTTGTCTATATTTCAAACTTGTGAACCCTTCTGTGTTTGGTGAGGGTCTGCCAGTGTTTGGTAGTAATGGCAGGTGGGAAGATGGGGGTGGGGACAGGGAGGAGAGGGGATTTGGGGAGCCCTTTATTTTCTGCCCTGGACCCAGCATGTCTAACACCAGCCCTGATCCTTACTATAGCTGGTGTGGATCCTTAAGCCCTACAAAAGTACTACAGAAGTATTGCCATACTGGGAAAGACCAAAGCTCCATCGAGCCCAGCATCCTGTTTCCAACAGTGGCCAATCCAGGTCACAAATACCTGGCAAGATCCCCAAAATGTACAAATCATTTTATACTGCTTATCCCAGAAATAGTGGATTTTCCCCAGTCCATTTAATGTCTATGGACTCTTCCTTTAGGAAGCCGTCCAAACCTTTTTTTAAACTCCGCTAAGCTAACCGCCTTTACCACATGCATGGGATAAACATAAAGGAATCCTGCTCAGAAGGAAGGAATCCCCAGAAGCTTAGCCGGTGGTGGGAGGCAGGGCTGGTGGTTGGGAGGTGGGGATAGTGCTGGGCAGACTTATACGGTCTGTGCCAGAGCCAGTGGTGGGAGGCGGGGCTGGTGGTTGGAAGGTGGGGATAGTGCTGGGCAGACTTATATGGTCTGTGCCAGATCCGGTGGTGGGAGGCGGGGCGCGGGGATAGTGCAGGGCAGACTTATACGGTCTGTGCTCTGAAAAAGACAGGTACAAATCAAGGTAAGGTATACACAAAAAGTGGCACATGTGAGTTTATCTTGTTGGGCAGACTGGATGGACCGTGCAGGTCTTTTTCTGCCGTCATCTACTATGTTACTATGAATTCACCACCAAGCCTCCTCCTCCTCTTCACCCTTTAACCCACTCCCTCAACCAACCAACCCAGGCCTCCTTCTCCTCTTTTCCTGATATCACCGAGGAGGAAACCGCCCACCTTCTTTCCTCCTCAAAATGCACCACTTGTTCCTCTGACCCCATCCCCACCAACTTACTTAACACCATCTCTCCTACTATCACCCCCTCCATCTGTCATATCCTCAACCTCTCTCTCTCCACTGCAACTGTCCTGGACACCTTCAAGCATGCTGTAGTCACACCACTCCTCAAAAAACCTTCACTTGACCCAGCCTGTCCCTCCAACTACCGCCCCATTTCCCTCCTGCCCTTCCTCTCCAAGATACTTGAACATGCCGTTCACAGCCTTTGCCTTGATTTTCTCTCCTCTCATGCCATCCTCGATCCGCTTCAATCCGGCTTTCGCCCTCTACACTTGACAGAAACGGCACTATCTAAAGTCTGTAATGACCTGTTCCTTGCCAAATCCAAAGGTCACTACTCCATCCTCATCCTCCTCGACCTATCCGCCGCTTTTGACACTGTCAATCACAACTTACTTCTTGCCACACTGTCCTCATTTGGATTCCAGGGCTCTGTCTTCTCCTGGTTCTCCTCTTATCTCTCCCACCGTACCTTCAGAGTACATTCTCATGGTTCTTCCTCCACCCCCATCCGCTCTCTGTTGGAGTTCCTCAGGGATCTGTCCTTGGACTCCTTCTTTTTTCAATCTACACCTCTTCCCTGGGCTCGCTGATCTCATCTCATGGTTTCCAATATCACCTTTATGCTGACGACACCCAGCTTTATCTCTCCACACCAGATATCACTGCGGAAACCCAGGCCAAAGTATCGGCCTGCTTATCTGACATTGCTGCCTGGATGCCAACCGCCACCTGAAACTGAACATGGCTAAGACAGAGCTTATTGTCTTTCCACCCAAACCCACTTCTCCTCTCCCTCCACTCTCTATCTCAGTTGATAACACCCTCATCCTCCCCGTCTCATCTGCCCGCAACCTCGGAGTCATCTTCGACTCCTCCCTCTAGCAGATAGCCAAGACCTGTCGCTTCTTCCTCTTTAACATCAGCAAAATTTGCCCTTTCCTCTCTGAGCACACCACCCGAACACTCGTCCACTCTCTCATTACCTCTTGCCTTGACTACTGCAACCTACTCCTCACTGGCCTCCCACGTAGCTATCTATCCCCCCTTCAATCCATTCAGAACTCTGCTGCACGTCTTATCTTCCATCAGGACCGATATGCACATATCACCCCTCTCCTCAAGTCACTTCACTGGCTTCCGATCAGGTACCGCATACAGTTCAAGCTTCTCCTACTTACCTACAAATGCACTCGATCTGCAGCCCCTCATTACCTCTCTGTCCTCATCTCCCCTTACGTTCCTACCCAAAACCTCCGCTCACAGGTCAAATCCCTCCTCTCAGTACCCTTCTCCACCACCGCCAACTCCAGGCTCTGCCCTTTCTGCCTCGCCTCACCCTATGCTTGGAATAAACTCCCTGAGCCCATACGCCAAGCCCCCTCCCTGCCCATCTTCAAATCCTTACTCAAGGCCCACCTCTTCAATGTCGCCTTCGGCACATAACCATTATACCTCCATTCAGGATATCTAGACTGCCCCAACTTGACATTTCGTCCTTTAGATTGTAAGCTCCTTTGAGTAGGGACCATCCTTTTTTGTTAAACTGTACAGCGCTGCGTAACCCTAGTAGCGCTTTAGAAATGTTAAGTAGTAGTAGTAGTGTGTCACTGAAAGAGTATGAGGGAGCTCCAGCTCCCTGTGGGTCAGGACAGGACTTAGCTGCTGGACGTCAGAAGCAGTGTCTCCTTATGTTGAGAGCAAATAGCAACCCCCCCCCCCCTCACCAAGCACCTCGGAGGCAGGGAGGGAGGGGACAGGACCATGGAACTGGGAGGGAGGGGGAGGGACCCTTGAACTGGTAGGGGGACCCTGGAACTGGGAGGCGGACTATGGAACTGGAAGGGAGGGAGGGAAGGTGACCCTGGAACTGGGAGGGTGGGGACCCTGAAAATCTGATGGAGGGTGGGGGGGACCCTGAAACTGGAAAGGACCCTGGAACTCAGAGGGAGGGTGGGGATGACCCTGGAACTTGGAGGGAGGGAGGGGGCATGACCCTGGAACTCGGAGGGATGGAGGGGGGACCCTGGAACTGGGACAGAGGAGGGAGGGGCCCCTGGCACACAATGATTCTCACACACACACTCTCTCTCTCACGGACACACTCGCACCCAGTCTCACTCTCTCTCTGTCACACACACACACTCGCACATTCACTCTCTTTCACACAGTCAATCTCACACACACTCTCTCAAACATACACACTCCGACGAAAACCTTGCTAGCGCCTGTTTCATTTCTGTCAGAAACGGGCCTTTTTCACTAGTAAACAAATAAATCATACAAATGCACGTATGTGTCTATGTTACCTTTATAAAATAGGCTTAAAATATGCACTTTTCAGGCTTTTCCCACAGGCCCGAAGAGGGTAATTGTATAACAGGGCACTTAGGTTGTCAAGGCACATGGGTGCATCTGTTATATCTGTCTTAAAGACAATATATGGCCATGTACATGTCTACTACTACTACTTTTCATTTCTTTTTTTTTTTCTAATTTATTTATTTATTAATTAATTGATTTTACATCCATAGACATAACTGGCAATATCAGAAAATACAACAAAGAGAAATAACTGTCAACAGCCATTCCTAAGAAAAATAAGAAGGAAAACTATTTTAAATTTGTCCACAATTAATGAATCAAGATACTAGGAAAAAAAAAAAAAAGAAAAAGAATGAAAATACAACTAAACATAGTTGTTAACAATTCAAAGCGGTTGATCAGAGCAGGATATTACAGCCGACGTTACAGCATTCTCAATCAGAGGGGGGGGCAATTCTTCAGGAAATCAAATACCTTCCTTTAAAACTAAAAATTCCAATAGTTCCGAGGGAGTAAAAAATATGTAATTAACTGTTTCAAAAGTAACATGGCATTTACAAGGGAACTTCAACAAAAAAGTAGCTCCTAAATTGATTGTCCTAGATTTATACAATAGGAATTCCTTTCTCCTTTTTTGTGTGTTCCTTGCCATATCGGGGAAAATCTGAATTTTTTGTCCCAAGAAACAATCATTTAAATGGCGAAAGTACAGTCTGAGAATATTATTTCTATCAAGTTCAAGAGCAAATGTCACTATTAAGGTTGTTCTCTCTGTGACCACATCCAACGAATTTTCAAGAAATTCAGTCAAATTTAAATTTGGAGTAACCTGAGGCTGTTCTTTTGAAATTCTCGCTACTCCAGAGATATACTGGGCCCTTGTTATGGGGGGATAGCCCTCTACAGGAATCCCTAGTATATCGCTGAAGTATTTTCTAAGCATGTCCAGGGATGAAATTAAAGGGGATTTAGGGAAATTCAACACCCGCAAGTTATTTCTTCTTCCACAATTCTCCAAATATTCCATCCTTCTTTCCTGGATCTCTTTATCTTTAACCATTGTCATAGTTAAATCCTGTAATTGTTTGATCTCAGTTTCCATCTTTGAAATCTTTTCATTTTGTTCCTGAGCTTTTGTTGATAGGTCCTGGGTAGATTGTTTCAGTTCTACAATTTCGCCCTTTATAGAAGTATTTATTTGAAGCAAAGTATTATTTACCTGTTGAATTGCCTCCCATAACGTATTCATAGTCACCTGGGTAGGTCTTATCATTCCTCCACCTTTCTCCGAAGCGAATCCATGAGAAGCAGGGAGCCCGACCAGCGTTTCTCCCTGAGATATTATCTCCTTCCCTGGAGTAGAAGTACACGATGGTCCTCCTTCCACAATCAGCGGTTCAAGCTGTTGTGGCTGCACCGGTTCAGCTACGCTTCCGGGTTGTGGAGGAGCGGTGAGAGAAGGAGGGCTCAGCGTCGCGCCCTCAATGCTGCGCTCTGCCCCCGAATGGGGCGAGCCCGTCGAAGTAAGGTCCTGCTCGTTAAGGGTCCCGATTCCAAAGGTTTCCAGCGTCGTCTGACGAGAAGTTAGGGATGGCGCTGGTTCCTTGGAGGTAGGTGCCTGCGTCTTTCCCTTTCTTTTCCCCATCTAAAAGTCGGGGATAGAATTTCTCTATCAGCGTCGGCGTTAAATCTCAGGAGCTCCGGGAACCACAACCGCTACTGGCGCCATCTTGATTCAGGCCATTGTTGTTATTCACCCAGCTGGAAATCCCTAGCTCTATTTTTCATTTCTATAGCGCTACTAGACATACACAGGGCTGTACACTTGAACATGAAGAGACAGTCCCTGCTCGACAGAGCTTACAATCCAATGTAAAAAATTACCCCAAGAGAAAGTAAGGACACACATACCTGCTCCCGAGCACATAACTGTGTACATGTATTTATCAAACGTAATGTTAAAAAAAAAAAGTAGTGACCATCATAAACACCACTAAATTAAAACCAACAACAAAAGAAAAACCAGAGGTGATCCAAAAACACTTAAACCCCTCATAAATAACCACAATATCAACTTTCATGTGCAAACAAAAAAATGTTATCATAAACTTTAAAGCAAATGAACTGAATGTCAAAGGGGTCTCATTTCAAAACTAGAGGCCAACCGAAACCTGGATTCTCGGTTTTGACCAAAACCAAATCAGCAGCCAAATTTTGATGATTGGTTTCGGCCAAAAACAAAAATGGCACCTCCACTCCCTACTCCTCCCCACAGAAACTGGGTTCCAACAGGCCAGGCCAGCTGCCCCACCCTCCCTGCCCCGCTGGAAGGGAGAGAGTGCTGCTGAGCCCTCCCCAGGCCTACTTTTTAACTCCCCTGGTGGTCTAGTGGCCTCTTTGGGGCTATCCCAATCACTCCTGCCCTTGCCAGTTTCTCCAAATAAATGGCTGCCAGGAGTCACTGCTTGAGTGTCGTTTTTCTGGAGTGACCTAGAAAAGGCCACTAGACTACCAGGGCATATAAAGGTAGGCCCGGGGAGGGCCTTTGGGTGGTTGGAGGGGGCTGACTCTACAGGTCCCGCTGTCCTCTCGGGGGATAGGGCGCCGGGACCTGGTCTTTGTGGGGTAGAGGGGGTTAGTAGCGGAGGCAACCCACTTACATTGTTGACCTAAACTCCAACTTGGATTTCAGATCGGTTTCGGTGCCAAAGCCAAAACTGAAATTCATTCAGCCTCTGTTCAAAATCCTTATGATATCAAAATTGTTAAAAGTGTTCTTTCATTATTCACTCCCTGAAATCATTTGATCTTGAAAAAAAATCAACAAAAAAGAAGTATAATAGAAATAAAGTCTTTCCAAGTTAAATCCTGCACTTATCTGAACTCTGGGCTAGATGCATCAACCAAACGTTAAAAAATCTAAATCGTAAAAGTGCTTAACGAATTTGAAACAACGAAGAATGCACAAAAAAAAAACAGCTCAGAAATGTTCGGTGCGGTATTGAAAAGTACAATGTATCAAGCATTCGTTATCCCCGTCGTTAATTTGCTCCTTAAGCATGCGCAGAGCAGCCACAAACGTATTAAACCTATGTAGGTTGCTTAAGTCAGACTGGGGCGTGCGAGGGGGGGATCCCGACCTGCAAGCCTTTTAGCTGTCTGATCTAGCAGAACAGTGCAGTTGATGATAACTCTAAAAAGAATGACCCTCGTAAATCCCCTTTTGTAACAAAAGACCTCTTTGCAGCTTGTTTACAGTACTGGGAAAATTGGCTTTAGGGGATAGCAGAGAGTGTTAATTTTCAAAGCTGTTGGAGAAGGGGAGAGACAGGATTTTTAAGCTGCAGGGAGAAGCAGTGTGTTTTGTTTTGTAATGATGCAGGGGAAAGCGGAGAGCCACGTGTTTGTGTTCGTATCTCACTTTTCTTTTTAAACATGCTGGCTTGGATTTTTATGGTTCAGGGGGCAGCGGGGAGATGATAGCTCAGACCTTAACGACAGGTCTGAGCACACGTAAAATTTCTGACGGTAAATGATTCGTTGCAATCATTGGTATGGTTAGTGCATTCCGAATTGTCCACATTTCAATGGTAGTTTCTCCTTTGCATTCCGTTTTCGTTAGCTGCTTGCTTCGTAGGAAAAAGGCCTTTAATGCATGCAACGGTTAGGAATTTCCTTCGTTAAAGGGTTGTTAGAGGGTCGTTAAGGTTTAGTGCATCTAGCCCTCAGTCAGCTGATCCCGATGCCAGCAATTCAGTATAAAAATGCTTTTGTCAAGGGAAAACCCAACTTCCTGCAGAGTTATCTAGTCAACAGCACTGAATATCAGCGCTCCTCAGATAGCTCCTGGCTCCGTCTGTAACTGGAAAGTGCCGCGTGATCTGTTCTGATATTCCAGTAACACTCTCCAGCTCAGTGCCACTGAATATCAGCGCTGGAACCCAGTCTGCATGATTTTACTGCTAAATATCGACCCCTACGTCTTTTGAACTGGCTTTCCATATATGTTCTGAATATGTTTGGTTTGTGTGTCCAAATCATTTATTTCTTTTCTGTAAGCCTCTTAGAAAGTAGACAGGCAGCATATAAATGTTTTTTTTTTTTTTTACATATTGATCCATTTATTAACAGTTTGTTTTATCTCTTTATCATGCAGCTACCAATTCACATTCTGTCCATTGAGGGGATAGAGCTGGGGATACTCACGATTTTCCAGCTGCTGCAGACACTATGAATAAAACGGTTGTAAGTGAATAGGGGGACAGAGGAGTTTAGTGGTCGGAGCAGTGAGCTGGGAATCAGAAAGCCCAGGTTCAAAATCCCATGGCAGCTCCTAATCCAGAGACCTGGGATGTATCCAAGCTGTTCCTAAACCTCAGAGGGGGGAAATCAGGGCTGCTCAGGGAATACCTGCCCCAAAGACAGAGAAGGTGATTCTAAATCACTGCTTCAGAAATTTACTTTGCTGAAGTGCAGAAGCTGTAAAAAATAGTTTTGTTCCTCCTGATATTCAGCAGCTAAATTAGACCCAGATATCCAATGGCAGGCTATGTCCAGTCGCCGAATATCTGGGGATATCTGGGCATTTTTTACTAAGTAGAAATACAATTAGCAGATCAGTGATATCCCACTGGGAGTATGGAACATCGCTACACAAAATTACTGCTATATCTGAGATGCA
Source organism: Microcaecilia unicolor (assembly GCF_901765095.1). Classification (NCBI taxonomy): domain Eukaryota; kingdom Metazoa; phylum Chordata; class Amphibia; order Gymnophiona; family Siphonopidae; genus Microcaecilia; species Microcaecilia unicolor. Next base: position 11,951,081 of record NC_044033.1, read on the forward strand.
GTGCCGTAGTGAGGGTGCCTGACACCTGGGGCGGGTCGCCACTATGCACCCCCCCCCCCTGAAACGCACCCTTACCTTGCAGCGGAGGGCAGGCGGGAGGGCCAATCCGCCCCCAGTGCACGTCACTGGGAGCTGCGTCGGCTCTGCTGCTTCCCTGCTTTCTCTGCCCCGGAACAGGAAGTAACCTGTTCCGGGGCAGAAAGAGCAGGGAACCAGCGAGCCGACACCCCCCCCCCCAGCGGCGTGCACCTGGGGCGGACCGCCCCCCCCGCCCCCCCCTTCCTACGCCACTGCTGAGATGCCAAAGTATATATAAGCAATCAAGTACTTTTATTTATTATTTTATTGCATTTGTATCCCACATTTTCCCACCTATTTGCAGGCTCAATGTGGCTTACAGAGTTTTGTTATGACATTGGCATTCCAGGATATCAGATACAATTAGTAATGTAACAAAGAATAAGTAAGGGAAGAGAGAAGGTGGACTTTAATAACTGGGTGGATTGGTGAGGCAGCTTTGTAAGGCTATGGGTCTATTTATTATAGTCCAAGTATATGTACAATTAATCGCTTATGAGAGTACAGTACCACAGCTACACATAGGTGTTTTTCTAGGTCTGAGTCTCTAATGATTTATTTAGGGTCTTTTTCGTCCCCACCCCAAATTACCAGCCAAAGCCAATTTGCAGAGATAAAAGACCCAAGGTTACGTATGAGAAAGCAATAGGATTTATTCATTATAAGAAAAACAATTCTTTTATTATTGCTTGCCAATTCAGATACAGTTTATTAGTTTCTCATGGGAGAGCAGCCCTGCTTGCACAAAGTACTGACTGTGACTGTCTCCATTGAAGTAGGAAGTACACTCACTAATATACGTTCATTAACATAACAGGTCATATATAGGTAATCTGACAATAATCCCATTTATTGGATATATGCTAATATTATAGTTAACACTGATTGGCTATTATAATGAGTTGGTTAGTATGTACTGGAAAAGCTGATAATGGACTAGCTCTTCTTGGAAGACTAACAGGCTCATTTTGAAAGAAAAGGGCACCCAAAAAGTGACACAAAAGGCACATGGGCGTCCCCATGAAAGAAGGTCACCCAAATCCAATAATCAAAACTGGGCCATAAGGGCGTCCTCAGCACGAGGACGCCCATCTATGGTCGTCCCCACAGGGGGCGTGTTATTGGCGGCATTACGAGATAGGCGCCCCCAGCGTATAACGGCTTGCGAAATGGTTTTGCATGGGTCGGAACATGGACGTCCTTAGTTAGACCTGAAATAAAAGCGACCAGAGTAAGGGAGAAGTCATCTTTAGACCCATTACTGATTTTGTGCAGTTGGATAGTGGCGAGAGCGTTGTTGGGAGAGAAAGCTGAGAGTCTGTTGAGGACTGTCAGGATGGCAGGACATACTTAAAATTAATATAGAGTAATATTAAACCAGCTTCTGACCTCTGAGAACTCACCCCTCCCTCAGGAATCACAGAGGATGAAATGGACCAAATGGTGCTCAGAGGCCTGATAGCCCTTTTGTTTCTCAATTGCTCCTGATTAACATACCTTTTGTCATATCTGGGAGCAGGGCTAGCTAGAACAAAGGAAGCCAGACAGTGAGACTCCATGGCTTGGGACTTCAGAGAGGTACAACCTGTAACAATCGTCACCTTCCGACTTCAGAAAGCAAACTGGAGTTTGGCTGGGAAGGAAGATACGTTTTTTTGATCTCTTTCTGTTCTTGAGGTATAAAGCAGAGCACATGCTCAGGGGACCTCTTTCTGTCCAGGGCACTACGTCTCTGTCTTTCTCTGTGCAGCAGAGTACAGAGCTCTGCTTGCACTTCTCTCTCTTTCTTTCCCTCTGCCCACCACCATCTTGAGCCCCAGAGCACAGGGCTCTGGGGGCTGGCAGTTTTTCTCTCTTTCCCTCTCTCTGCACATGGCTCTGCTGGCTTACCTGTTCTTTCTCTTTCTCTAAACACCACACCCAGAGACAGCTTGTATCATATACCTGTACTAGGTGCTGTGAGCCTATACATAGATGCAAATATAATATACTTATATATCCAAACTCGTGTGGATTGTGTATTCTTTGGGAACCTACTGCCTCTACAAACTCACTGCCTCTGTGAACTGGACCCCGGGACCAACCCTAGACAACAATTGCAGACATTTGGGGGCTCCGTCTCGGTTTCGCAAGAGGATCTCTAGCTGGGTAAGTAAGGAAATTTTTTTTTTTTTTTGCTTTCTGCATGTTTGGATATGTACTTCTAGGCTTGTTAGGGGGAATTGAAAGTTGAATTAATTTAATGCTGTGTTTGGGGCTGCTCAGAAAAAACTGATAGATCTTCCAACTTTATTGGAAGGGGTACCAAGTGGAACAGTCCCACATTTTTAAACACTACATATCTGTCCTGGGTAACCACTTAATGTTCTGTCACTTTATACCATTTCTCTATATTCGGCCAGTCTCTGTCTTGGTGAAAGTCAGCTCAGCCTGACAGGAACTGACAGTTGGCATATCTAATCTTTTAACATCTACCTTGCTTAATCTATATTCATTCTGCACTGTCTCTCTAGTCCTTCTCCTTTATAAAGAGGGCATTTCCAACTCCAAAAGACGAACACAGGGCTAGTTCCATATACATATATCTGTAAAGAAACTAGCCAGGCCCCGGTACCAATAAAAGTATTTTCAGCAGCCTCAACCAAGTACGCCTTTGATCTGAAAGAACTAAAGGTAATGGTACAGACTTATTGCAACAAAAAGGGAGGCCCATATGAAGGGGAATTCCCAGAGGATTCCTGGTATAACATTCAAAAACAAATGATACACCATTCCCAAGAGTGCAAAAAGAAAACAAATAAACGGAAATGTCTTTATACAAGGCCTATATAGGGGGCTCATTAGTTTGAAACAGGAAATGCAGAACTGACCACTCAGTGCACTCAGTTAACCAGGGACCTCGGGGAAGCACAAGTGTGCATCTCTATGCAAAGGGCACAAGTTGTGCAAGCCACAAACTCCTTCTTATATGTAAATGAGCAATTGGACGAGGCTAAAACAGAATTAAAACATTTAAAAACTAAATGTGCATCAAAGGACCAGATTAACTCTGTGCACTGGCAGACCCCAAGTATTTCTCCCTCAGCACCGCCAGCCTATGAAAAACACCCTACAAGCCAGGTTTTCAATTAATAGAACCACAAAAGCACACAGAAGTGTGTGTAGTGGATTTGAGAAGTGGGGGCAAATCTAAGACTGAAAACACTGACTTAAGCACTCAGACATGCATAGATGAGGAAACCCCAGGCGCAAGCACTAACCTGAGGGACAGGGTGGATTCTGCAGACACAGAAGCTGAGTCCAGTACAGACCCCAGAACACCAGTAAACCTGGTACTGTATGACTCATTAAAGGATAGTGACATTGAAAGGATAACACAGAAGGTCGGCCCTATGCCTTTTAATATGAATGAATGGTGCAAATGGGCCACTGATATTCTGATTCACTGGGGCCTAGGAAAGTATAAGAGGAAAACGTCTGACTTTGACAGACTTATGCACGTGGCTTTAGGACCCCACTATTTTAAAATAGGATCTCTCACCCACCCATACCAGTTGGTGAAAAAGGGTCTTGAGCAATTATTTCGCTGTACTCAAATGCAAGCATTTAGAACACTTGCACCCCTACCAAATGACTACTACTACCGTGTTTCCCCGAAAATAGGACATCCTCCGAAAGTAAGACCTAGTAGAGGTCTTGCTGCAATTTGAAAATATAAGGCCTCCCCCGAAAATAAGACCTAGCAGGGGAGGCCTTATTTTTCGGGGAAACATCGGGGTCACCCCCCCACCCGAGATCGCCGGCTCCCCCCCTCGATCAGCGGCTCCCCCCGCCCTCTTTGAGCAGGGACTGTCTTTCTTCTATGTTTGTGCAGCGCTGCGTATGCCTTGTAGCACTATAGAAATGCTAAATAGTAGTAGTACCGTGTTTCCCCGAAAATAAGACACTGTCTTATATTAAATTTTGCTCCCCAAGACCTGCTAGGTCTTATTTTCAGGGGAGGCCTTATTTTTCGGGGAAACATCGGGGTCACCCCCCCCCACCCGAGATCGCCGGCTCCCCCCCTCGATTCAGCGGCTCCCCCCGCCCTCAGTTGCTCCCGGAACTAACCTCTTAACCGCTTCCTTTCACCTTCGCACTCGCCGCAAGCAGCAGGGCTGGCCACTCCTTCCTTCCGTGTCCCGCCCTCGCCTGACGTTACGTTACGTCAGGCGAGGGCGGGACATGGAAGGAAGGAGTGGCCTGCCCTGCTGCTTGCGGCGAGTGCGAAGATGAATGGTTGAAAGGAAGCATTTAAGAGGTTAGTTCTGGGAGCGACTGAGGGCAGGGGGAGCCGCCGATCGAGGGGGGAGCCAGCGATCTCGGGTGGGGGGTGACCCCGATGTTCCCCGAAAAATAAGGCCTCCCCTGAAAATAAGACCTAGCAGGTCTTGGGGAGCAAAATTTAATATAAGACAGTGTCTTATTTTCGGGGAAACACCGGTACTACTACTATTTAGCATTTCTATAGCGCTACAAGGCGTACGCAGCGCTGCACAAACATAGAAGAAAAGACAGTCCCTGCTCAAAGAGCTTACAGTCTAGTAGAACAATTTGCGCCACAGATTGTGGGTACTGGAAGCAGCCTTTCGAGACCAGGAGGGTTGGCCCAAAACAGATGATTATGGTCAAGAACATCATAAAGCATTTTTATTGGAAATCCTATCCCCCGAGATTACTAAACACCTCCGATTGTTTGCTGAGGACCCCAAAGAAACTCCTTTTGACACGTTAATGCTCAGGATTGGATCTGTGTGGAAACTCAGCCATCCCAGGTAATTACTGTGTCAGAAGTGAAGAAATGGCAAGCCGAAGGGCCCTCCCACAGCAATAGGTCAGGAAACTCAGGACAGGCCCCATGGACAGGGCAGGCCAGAGGTAATTTTAGAAATTCCTCAGGCTACATCCCGTTTCATGAACTCAAAGCACAGAGAGACCAGTTGAAACAGCAACAAATTAAATGGGAACAAGATAAATATACCATGCAGCTAGAATTGGACAGAATAAAAAGTGAATTGATAGCGGCCCAGGATAATCAAGAAAAAAAAGGATTAGGGATGTCCTGATCTCCAGTGTCCAAATATCAAACAATCCGAAGTTTTTTGTGCCCAGCCTGACTCCTTTCACTTACCTGAGAACGCACTTCCAGCACCTCAGGAGAGGGGAAAGGAGACAGATTCAGAATATAAATTAAAGTTTGTGGCACCCTTGATTTTGGACACTTGTGGATGCCCCAATGTGAACAGCAGGATAGGGGGCCTGCCCACATATTGCTTGACATTTTCATTTAGGATCCTCCTTGCTGCTACAGAACCAAGGGCCACGTGTAGGGGGAGGGTGTGTGTGTGTGTCCAGGAAGAGACTGAGCCTCTCTCTTGGGGGGTGATTTCTTTCCTTGCAAGGCTATGAGGCCTAAGGTTGTTCTGTGAAAGATTCAATATAGATTAAATAAGATTGCCAATAAAGTTGACCCTTGTGGTACTTCTGCTTTCAAAGAACAAATTGCTGATACCATATCAGCAACTCAAATCTGCTGTATTGGCTCAGGTAGGGAGTCTCGCTACTCTTTGGTCTGACCCAGTATGGCGGTTCTTAGGCCTTATGCACTCTGACAGGCCCTGTGGCACCCCAACCCTCCAAGAGTTCCCCATTACCATGGAAACCTGTGGGAGGAGGCAGGTGCTGCAGGGCCTGTCAGTAGCATCCAGCAGTACTAAAAACAAAGTAGGCAAAAGAACCTTGAGCAATTAGCATGCTCAAGGTCCCAACAGGTCCCTGCTCTAGGGTTATCTGATGTTGGTGATTTCCCAGAATTATCTCTGATTTTGACCTGATATCCCTACTCTAGGAAGGTCAAGTACCTTCTGTCCCCAATTTACTTACCCCCTTTATCATGGCCCCCTGTGGTTCCACATCTCCCCTCAACGCTCCCTCTCTGTGGTGGCTCCTTTGTTTAGCCAGGCTGTAGCAGCAAGGACAGCGCCAAGAGGAACATTAAAGTACCCCACAACAGCTTCCAGCACCTGCACTCATAGGGCTCTGCTGGAGTCCTGCCCCTGTGGCAATATGAAGGGTGCAGCAGAACCAATGCTAAGGGTAGGCAACTGAAAGCCTCCATGGGGCACCTAAAGGTTCTTTTCAGTGCTGCCCTTGCTGCTTGACTGGACAGAGAAACCACAAGGAAGTAGCTCTGAAGGAAGTGTGACAACATTGGGGGGGGGGGGGGGGGAGAGGGGAAGAGGTGGGGATGCTGGTCTAAGTCAGAAGAGAAAGAGGAAGAGAGAGAGGTGGAGATGCTGGCCTGGAAGGGGAAGAGGAGAGAGAGGAGGAGATGCTGGACTGGAAGAGGAAAGGTGGAGTGTGCTGGACTAGAAGGGGGAAGGGAGAGAGAGGTGGAGATAAGGAAGAGACATAGTAACATAGTAGATGATGGCAGAAAAAGACCTGCATGGTCCATCCAGTCTGTCCAACAAGATAAACTCGTATGTGCTACTTTTTGTGTATACCTTACCTTGATTTGTACCTGTCCTTTTCAGGGCACAGACCGTATAAGTCTGCCCACACTATCCCCGCCTCCCGCCACCCGGCTCTGCCACCCAATCTCGGCCAAGCTCCTTAGGATCCATTCCTTCTGAACAGGATTCCTTTATGTTTATCCCACGCGTGCTTGAATTCTGTTACCGTTTTCATTTCCACCATCTCCCGTGTCAGGGCATTCCAAGCATCCACCACTCCGTGAAAAAATACTTCCTGACATTTTTCTTGAGTCTGCCCCCCTTCAATCTCATTTCATGTCTTCTTGTTCTACCGCCTTCGCATCTCCGGAAAAGGTTCGTTTGCGGATTAATACTTTTCCAATATTTGAACGTCTGTATCATATCACCCTTGTTTCTCCTTCTTCTTCCAGAGTATACATGTTCAGGTCATCAAGTCTCTCCTCATATGTCTTGTAACGCAAATCCCATACCATTCTCGTAGCTTTTCTTTGCACCGCTTCAATTCTTTTTACATCCTTAGCAAGGTACGGCCTCCAAAACTGAATACAATACTCCAGGTGGGGCCTCACCAACGACTTATACAGGGGCATCAACACCCCCTTTCTTCTGCTGGTCACACCTTTCTCTATACAGCCTAACAACCTTCTAGCTATGGCCACCGCCTTGTCACACTGTTTCGTCGCCTTCAGATCCTCAGATACTATCACCCCAAGATCCCTCTCCCTGTCCGTTCCTATCAGACTCTCCCGCCTAACACATACTTCTCCCGAGGATTTCTATTCTCTAAGTGCATCACTTTGCATTTCTTCGCATTGAATTTTAATTGCCAACCTTAGACCATTCTTCTAGCTTCCTCAGATCCTTTTTCATGTTTTCCACTCCCTCCCGGGTGTCACCTCTGTTACAGATCTTAGTATCATCCGCAAATAGGCAAACTTTACCTTCTAACCCTTCAGCAATGTCACTCACAAATATATTGAACAGAATCGGTCCCAGCACCAATCCTTGAGGCACACCACTACTCACCTTTCCCTCCTCCGAGTGAATTCCATTCACCACCACCTTCTGGCTTTTGTCAGAGACAGAGCTAAAACAGAACAGAAAAAAGAAGGAAGACACCAGAGAGAAAAAAGAAAAGGAACAGATGAGATCTGAGAATGAGAACAGAGGGGGAGAGAGTGGTTGGGAGGCGGGGATAGTGCTGGGCAGACTTATACGGTCTGTGCCAGAGCCGGTGGTTGGGCGGGGCTGGTGGTTGGGAGGTGAGGATAGTGCTGGGCTAACTTATACGGTCTGTGCCAGAGCCAGTGGTGGGAGGCGGGGCTGGTGGTTGGGAGGCGGGGATAGTGCTGGGCAGACTTATACCCTGAAGAGCACAGGTACAAATCAAAGTAGGGTATACACAAAAAGTAGCACACGAGTTGTCTTGTTGGGCAGACTGGATGGACCGTGCAGGTCTTTTTCTGCCGTCATCTACTATGTATGCTACTATGCTGAACAATAAAAACCAAGCCAAACACACAGAAGGTTGGATATTTGTATTGCCTGATAGATAAATCATCAGCATAAAATGTCTTGGGACCCAGTTCAAAGTTTCAGAACTTGAACATATGTCCCACACAATATTTACATGTTGAACAGCTGGATTTTGTCAGCTAATTTGGCTTTTCCATCGCTTAATTAATTCTCTTCTGAGACACACTGGTACTGGAACCTAAATATTTTGTGTTAAGCAACTTACAGTTGGCTGACCAAGGAATGTACCTGTAAGATATAAAGGAACAGAATATTTGAATAGATTTATTTGATTGTATCCCACATTTCCCCACCTATTTGCAGGCTCAATGTGGCTTACATAGCGCCGGAGAGATGTTTACAGGTTCCTGGGTAAACAAACATGAAGAGATGTTGTGGTAAGATAGGCTCATGTGGAAGGTCCACATAAAAGATTCGTTCAGCGGAAGCGTTGTGTAGTTTCCATTTCGGTCTTTGGTGGTGTCATGTCGCAGAAAGGCCAATAGGAAGAAATGGATCCTGTGGAAAATAACATGAGCTAATCTTCATAAAAGACCCCCTTTAATTTTTAAGGTGGAAAGTTGCCCTGCCCAACCCAGCCCAGATTTGTAAACCAAACATCCGGTAACTCTACCCTGCCCCTTAGAAGCAGGAAACCTGTTCTGGAGGGAGAAGGTACATGTCAGGGCTTTGAATGTACAAATGGCTCAAAGACATTGTACTTACGTTTTATTTTCTGCACTGCTGCTAGTTGCTGCAGTGTGGAGGGAGAGGTTGGGAGATGTGGCGTTGGCGTTGATGGCAGAGAAAGGGGCAGTGCTGGACTAGGGAATGTGTGTGGAGACTGAGATGAGAACAAGGGGAGATACTAGATGGGGATGGAAGTAAGGGGGAGATGCTAGACAGAAGTATGATGAAAATAGGAAATTCTGAATGGGGGGGTGATGAGAGAAAGAAAAGATGTTAGAGAGATCAGAGACAGGGGAGAGGCTGGATGGGGAGGGGGACGTTGAGGAAAGGAGAGACGGTAGAGGAGAAAACGGGAGATGATGGATGGGGAGATCAGAGAAAGGGAAAAAGCTACACTAGGAAGGTGGAGCCGAAACAAAAGGGAGATACTGGGTTGGTAGGGGGACATGAGAGCAAGGGGAGATACTGAAGGAAGGAGGTGAATATGAGATGCTGGATGGGAGAGGGATGAAAGAAGGAGATGCTGGAGGGGAAGTGATGAGAGAAAAGGGGAGATGTTGAATAGGAGGAATGGAAATGAGAGAATTGGGGAGACATTGGGCATGTTGAAACGATGTGGAAGGAGTGATGGGAGGGAGAGCATGGAAAATACAGGGAAAGTAATGAAAGGGGATAATCAGAGACCGGATGGGGTCAAGAGACAGAAGAAGGTACTAGAGCAGGGGTTGGGCAAACTTCATACACAGAGGCTGCATGAATATCGTACTAAGCATACTGTTCTGGCCCACTAGGGAAGGTTAGAAATGGAAATGCACAGAGCTCCAGAGGGCCTTCTATGATAAATAAAATAAGTAAACATTTAACTAAAAATTATGGAAACAACTGCTAGAATGGCTACTCTGAAAATATTTGTGAAATACAGTATTTAAAATCACCAAAACTCTGGTTAATGACATTTTCAGTGTATAGTTCTGATGGTCTCGTGAGCTCCATAAAATTCAATGGCTGGCTACAGGTTGCCCACCCTGTACTAGTGGCATGGGATGGGATGACTATCAGGGGAAGTGCTGGGGTTGGTAGGGGATAAATGAGGGGTGGCGAGGAGGTAAGTAGAGGGGATGGAAATAGGGAGTAGGTGAAAGACAGGAAAAAATGAGGCTGGGGAAGGCGTGAGAGACAGGGAATGGGTGAGCTTGAGAGAAAGAGAGTAAGTAGGGAGATGAGATAGGAAGGAGGTGAGAGAAGTAGATGGAAAGCTGGTAGGTAGGTGAAAGGTGTAAGAGAGGTGGGGGGAAGGAGAGGTGAAATCTGAATGTATAAAGAGGCAGTAAAGAAGCTATGGAGAGAGACCATTGTCAGAGACAGATAAAGGAAAGAAGGAAAGAAGACAGGACAGGAGAAATGGAAAATTAACAGGGAACCCTGGAAAGACTTAACAGAAGACAAACGGGACCACCAACCAACATGACTAAGAAAATAAAATGCCCAGACAACAAAGGTAGCAAATGCATTTTATTTTGAATTCCGTAAATTGGCATACGTAAGCTTTGGATCTCGGATGTCTTTGTATTTTGGATAATCAATCCAGCTAACAGTAGAGGCTGTGAACCTCACAATTACTCAACCTGAAGAAATGATTTAAAACATGATATCACTTTTCAATATACACACTGCCTTTGGCTTTTTGTGTGAAATATTTGTGGACGTGGGCGTGATTGCCTTCGTATTTTGCTCACCGCAGGAGGAACTGCATTTGGGTGTCTAGACCGTCTAGCCAGGGTTGACCGACAGTGATCTGGACTCCTGGGCAATGTCGTGGGCCCCTAACCCCCTATCAGAAGTGATTATACTAGATGGATCCAGGGGAGAGTGGGTCCCCTACTGATGTGTGCACTTGACCACTGCCCTATTATCCCAATGGTCAGTCCAACCCTGCCTCCCAGAGTCTGACTTCTTGGGGGTTCCAGTTCAATGTTTTGACTGCATATTCACATTTCTAATTTGTGGTCCCTTGTACTGTATTTGTTGAAGGTCTATCTGTGTTTTACATGTGTGACAAAGGTGAAGCACTTGGTAGTGTGTAGTTTCTGGGAAGAGATCTGTAGCTGTCCTGCTTGTTCTGTTTTCCCATGAAGAAATGGAGGAGTGGCCTAGTGGTTAGGGTGGTGGACTTTGGTCCTGGGGAACTGAGTTTGATTCCCACTTCAGGCACAGGCAGCTCCTTGTGACTCTGGGCAAGTCGCTTAACCCTCCATTGCCCCATGTAAGCCGCATTGAGCCTGCCATGAGTGGGAAAGCGCAGGGTACAAATGTAACAAAAATAAAATAGATACTATTGGAGATTCTACATGGAATGTTGCTATTCCACTAGCAACATTCCATGTGGAAGCCTGCGCGGCCACATTGGTGATCTGCAAGGGCCGACTTCTACATGGAATGTGGTTAGGGTGGTGGACTTTGGTCCTGAGGAACTGAGTTCGATTCCCACCTCAGGCACAGGCAGCTCCTTGTGACTCTGGGCAAGTCACTTAACCCTCCATTGCCCCATGTAAGCCGCATTGAGCCTGCCATGAGTGGGAAAGCACGGGGTACAAACGTAACAGTGTCAGAACCGCCTTAAAACTCACTGTCTTGCCAAAAGGGGAACTGATGCGGGAGGGGTGGAGCCGAGGGTGTGGTCCAGGAAGTATAAACGTTCAGGGCACAGCTAGGTTAAGGAGGCCCAGAGGGAAGGAGTGACGCCCGACTGCATATGCCTTCATCATGTATCTGTGAACTGCAACCGTCATAGTCAGGTAGGCCAAATTCAACTTGGAACCTTGCAAACCGATATAGTTGACGCGTCCGGATGCAGGCCGGCTTATGTTGACTGCTAAAGATTGTACTGGTACTTTGGGATCCAGACAGCAGTCCAGCAGTTTGTGCTACCTTGATGAGAGACCGTAGTGGTACACTGTGGCCCTGTAGGAGCAGGCCAGGAAAGGACATTTATTTATGGAAACTTAGTTATATAATATAACCACAAGTACATACATTGTGACAAAAGAAATAACACAATGATTCAGATCCAGTAATATAACGACGGGAAATAACAAACAAGATAATTTCATCCACAATAATACGGTATCCAAGAAACTAGGAAATAAAAAGTAAAAATCAACATGCTTTCCTCTAGAGCTAAAAATCCTGCGGGAGGGCATTACAAGCATCCACCACCCTCTCCGTGAAAAAATACTTCCTGACAAATAGCCTTGTGACAATCCCGTGTATTGTTTAGACCTGGTGGTCTGCTGTTTGTTCTGCTTAAAATGAAAGAGTTACAGAGCATACAGTAGGCTAGGATGAGAAGGAGAAACCATTTTTATACTGCAATTAATAACACACACTTTAAAACAGTGCAGTGATGTTACAGGCTATATTAAGCAGAGGAATGTGCTCGGACTTCTGAAATCATAGGATAAATTCACATCAAGACCTTTACAAGTGAACAGGGCTAATCAGCCCTCTCTTGATGTCAGCTAAGTGGAGGTAAACAAGATTCAGTCCTTCCTTGTCCCTTGGTTACCTTTGTAAATGGCACATTAATTCAGCGAAGAAGGAACTTATACCCAGATACCTTGACCCAGGGGTGTAGCTATGTGGGGCCCCACAGATAACGCCCTGACCCCCTCTACATTTGACCCCCCCCCTGCCGCCGCCCGCCCCACCGCATCAGCTACCTTGTTTGCTGGCGGGGGTCCCCAATCCCCGCCAGCTGAAGAGGCTTCTTCAGCGCCGGTCGACTCTGGCGCCTTCGTTGTGTGATCATCTGTTTCTGACACCTTACGACCTGCACCGGCGGGGGGGGGGGGGGGGGGGGGGTGGGGGTGGTTGCAGTTGCGGCGGCGGGGGTTGACAAGGTCTGGCTACGCCCCTGCCTTGACCACTGAAATCCAGAAACAATCCCTAAATACTGGTATTTCTTTTTTGTGGTAAGTCTTGTGAAGGGTGGTCCTCCCTTGCTCTGTGATGGTCGGTAGGTGGATTATTCCAAGGAAGATTTATCGCCTCAAGAAAACTGGAGGACTGGTGCAGATTCTTTGATTTTGCAGGTTATAAAGCAGATTTCTGTCCTCTCACTGGGTAAAAACATGAGTTTACATAGTCCAATAGTTGTATATGACAAGAAGAAGGAGAAGTAAAGCCACCGACAGCAGCATGTTCTTTCGATTCTCGTGACGCAGGGAGCTCAGCTCTTTCTCTGAAAGAAACAGAAAGGCAAGTGAGAGGCTTGCGTGCTCCTGCCATGTGCTGACATGTGGAAAGCAGCAGACATGGCACATGACATTCCCACAGTCCCTGGCCTGGCTAAGGCGGGAAGAGGAGGAGCAGAGAAAGGTTGGAGCGTCCGGGACGGTGAAGACAGTGTGGGAGCTTCAATGAGTTCCCTGAGGACTGGACAGGAGACACATGGATTATAGAGTCCGCACAACATCACAATCACAGCCCGATGAGATTCAGTCCTACCACTGCCACTTACCCACTGTGTGGTTGTAATCAAGTTACTCAACATACGTGCATACTTTTTTTTAAAAAATAATGGTATGATACAGACGTTCAAATATTTGAAAGGTATTAATCCGCAAACGAACCTTTCCGGAGATGCGAAGGCGGTAGAACGAGAGGACATGAAATGAGATTGAAGGGGGGGCAGACTCAAGAAAAATGTCATGAAGTATTTTTTCACGGAGAGAGTAGTGGATGCTTGGAATGCCCTCCCGCGGGAGGGTGGTGGAAATGAAAACGGGTAACGGAATTCAAACATGCGCGGGATAAACATAAAGGATTGGGTGGCAGAACCGGTGGATGGGAGGTGGGGATAGTGCTGGGCAGACTTCTACGGTCTGTGGCCAGAGCCAGTGGTTGGGAGGCGGGGCTGGTGGTTGGGAGGCAGGGCTGGTGGTGGGAGGTGAGGATAGTGCTGGGCAGACTTATACGGTCTGTGCCAGAGCCAGTTGGTGGGAGGCGGGGCTGGTGGTTGGGAGGCGGGGATAGTGCTGGGCAGACTTATACGGTCTGTGCCCTGAAGAGGACAGGTACAAAACCAAAGTAGGGTATACACAAAAAGTAGCACATATGAGTTATCTTGTTGGGCAGACTGGATGGACCATGCAGGCTTTTTCTGCCGTCATCTACTATGTTACTGGAACCACAGAAGGAAAAGCATGAGCAAACCAAAGCCAAAAGAACAAGCCAATGCACAAGGCTATAATACAGAGTAAAAACAACGTGGTTATTTTAATTTTCACCCATCCCCACACCTCCCACAATCCCCAACAGATGCATATTCAACCTCTCTGAGCTGCAGGGAGCGGAACTAGTTTGTTACAGCAGCAGGCTAAGAACTCAGAAATCCAGAGTCCAAATCCCACAAATACTCCTTGTGACCTTGAGCAAGTCACCTAACCCCGCACTGCTTTCAAGTACGAGCAGAGTGTAAGCTCTCAAAGGACAGAGAAACACCTAATACTTAGTATACTACTTAACATTTCATAGAGCGCTACTAGGTTACGCAGCGCTGTACAATTTAACAAAGAGAGACAGTCCCTGCCAAAGAGCTTACAATCTAATAGACAGTGAAACGGTCGGTCCGATAGGGGCAGTCAAATTGGGGCAGTCTGGATTCACTGAACGGTAGGGGTTAGGTGCCGAACGCAGCATTGAAGAGGTGGGCTTTAAGCAAAGACTTGAAGACGGGCAGGGAGGGCGCTTGGCGTAAGGGCTCAGGAAGTTATTCCAAGCATAGGGTGAGGCGAGGCAGAATGAGCGGAGCCTGGAGTTGCGGTGGTGGAGAAGGGTACTGAGAGGAGGGATTTATCCTGTGAACGGAGGTTACGGGCGGAATGTAAGGGGAGATGAGGTAGAAAGATAGTGAGGGGCAGCAGACTGAGTGCATTTGTAGGTAAGAAGGAGAAGCTTGAATTGAATGCGGTATCTGATCGGAAGCCAGTGAAGTGACCTGAGGAGAGGGGTGATATGAGTATATCGGTTCTGGCGGAATATAAGATGTGCAGCAGAGTTCTGAACAGATTGAAGGGGGGATAGATGGCTAAGTGGGAGGCCGGTGAGGAGTAAGTTGCAGTAGTCAAGGCGAGAGGTAATGAGAGCGTGGACGAGAGTTCGGGTGGTGTGTTCAGAGAGGAAAGGGCGAATTTTGCTGATGTTAAAGAGGAAGAAGTGACAGGTCTTGGCTATCTGCTGGATATGCGCAGAGGAAGGGAGGAGTCAAAGATTACTCCGAAGTTGCGGGCAGATGAGACGGGAGGATGAGGGTGTTATCAACTGAGATAGAAAGTGGAGGAAGAGGAGAAGTGGGTTTTGCTGGAAAGACGATAAGCTCGGTCTTGGACATGTTCAGTTTCAGGTGGCGGTTGGACATCCAGGCAGCAATGTCGGATAAGCAGGCCGATACCTTTGCCTGGGTCTCTGCGGTGATGTCTGGTGTGGAGAGATACAGTTGGGTGTCATCAGCATAGAGATGATACTGGAAACCATGAGATGAGATCAGGGAGCCCAGGGAAGAGGTGTGGATTGAGAAGAGAAGGGGTCCAAGGACAGATCCCTGGGGAACACCAACAGATAAGGGGATGGGGGGTGGAGGAAGATCCATGAGAGTGAACTTTGAAGGTGCGGTGGGAGAGATAGGAGGAGAACCAGGAGAGGACAGAGCCCTGGAACCCAATGAGGACAGTGTGGCAAGAACTACAACTAAAAAGGGCCTGAGCTAAATCCAACCCTCCCCCCCCCCCTTCCTACGCTTGTATGTAACTCACCTTAGGTACCAATGAAATCCAAATAAAGAATAATTCTTTCTGACGGCACATGACTGCTCCTGCCTGCATTTGTAAAACATGCTGGACTTTCCACTCCCTTCTTCTTCTCACTCTTTTCCACCCAGACTGGAGACTCCTCTTAAAGCATTCACAAGCGGAGTGGAATGGGTAGACGTGAATCTCTTGTTTACTCTTTCCAAAAATATTAGGATTAGAGAGCACTAATGAAGCTACAAAGTAGTAAATTTAAAATATACCAGAGAAAATATTCTTTACTGAACGTGTAATTAAACTCTGGAATTCATTGCCAGAGAATGTGCTAAAAGAAGTTAGCTTAGCAGGGTTTAAAAACGGTTTGGATAACTTCCTAAAAGTTCATAAGCCATTATTAAGATGGATTTGGGGAAAATCCACTGCTTATTTCTAGGATAAGCAGCACAAAAAAAAAAGGAGAAGAGACGGCTAGGGGAGACATGATAGAGGTATATAAAATAATGAGTGGAGTGGAACAGGTGGATGTGAAGCGTCTGTTCACGCTTTCCAAAAATACTAGGACTAGGGGGCATGCGATTAAACTACAGTGTAGTAAATTTAAAACAAATCGGAGAACATTTTTCTTCACCCAACGTGTAATTAAACTCTGGAATTCATTGCCGGAAAATGTGGTGAAGGCGGTTAGCTTAGCAGAGTTTAAAAAGGGGTTGGACGGTTTCCTAAAGGACAAGTCCATAAACCGCTACTAACGGACTTGGAAAAATCCAAATCCCAGGAATAACATGTATAGAATGTTTGTACGTTTGGGAAGCTCGCCAGGTGCCCTTGGCCTGGATTGGCCGCTGTCGTGGACAAGATGCTGGGCTCGATGGACCCTTGGTCTTTTCCCAGTATGGCATTACTTATGTACCGTTTTGGGATCTTGCCAGGTACTTGTAACCTGGATTGTAACCTGGAGGATGTAATGGGGCAATTTGACAAAATGAAGAGTAGCAAATCTCCTGGACTGGATGGTATTCATCCTAGAGAACTGATAGAATTGAAAAATGAACTTGCGGAACTATTGTTAGTAATATGTAATTTATCTTTAAAATCGAGCATGGTACCGGGAGATTGGAGGGTGGCCAATGTAACACCCATATTTTAAAAAGGTTCCAGAGGAGATCTAGGAAATTACAGACTGGTGAGACTGACGTCAGTGCGGGGCAAAATGGTAGAGACTATTATAAAGAACAAAATTACAGATCACATTCAAAAGCACGGATTAATGAGACAAAGCCAACATGGATTTAGTGAAGGGAAATCTTGCCTCACCAATCTATTACATTTCTTTGAAGGGGTGAACAAACATGTGGATAAAGGGGAGCTGGTTGATACTGTGCATCTGGATTTTGAAAAGGCATTTGACAAAGTACCTCATGAAAAGCTCCAGAAGAAACTGGAGAGTCATGGGATAGGAGGTAGTGTCCTATTGTGGATTAAAAACTGGTTAAAAGATAGAAAACAGAGAGTAGGGTTAAATGATCAGTATTCTCAATGGAGAAGGGTAGTTAGTAGGGTTCCCCAGGGCTCGTGCTGGGACCGCTGCTTTTTAACATATTTATAAATGACCTAGATATGGGAGTAACTAGTGAGGTAATTAAATTTGCTGATGACACAAAGTTATTCAAAGTCGTTAAATTGCGGGAGGATTGTGAAAAATTACAAGAGGACCTTACGATACTGGGAGACTGGGTGACTGGGCATCTAAATGGCAGACGATGTTTAAGGTGAGCAAGTGCAAAGTGATGCAAGTGGGAAAGAGGAACCCAAATTACAGGTACGTAATGCAAGGTTCCATGTTAGGAGTCACCAACCAAGAAAGGGATCTAGGTGTCATCACTGATATGTTGAAACCCTCTGCTCAGTGTGCTGCTGTGGCTAAGAAAGCAAATAGAATGTTAGGTATTATTAGGAAAGGAATGGAAAACAAAAATGAGGATGTTTTAATGCCTTTGTATTGCTCCATGGTGCGACTGCATCTCGAATATTGTCTTCAATTCTGGTCGCAGCATCTCAAAAAAGATATAGTGGAATTATAAAAGGTACAGAAAAGGGCGATTAAAATGATAAAGGGGATAGGACGACTTCCCTATTAGGAAAGGCTGAAGCAGCTAGGGCTCTTCAGCTTAGAGAAAAGAAGGTTGAGGGAGATATGATAGAGGTATATAAAAATAATGAGTGGGGTGGAACGGGTAGATGTGAATCGTTTGTTTACTCTTTTTTTTACATTTGTACCCCGCGCTTTCCCACTCATGGCAGGCTCAATGCGGCTTACATATTGTATACAGGTACTTATTTGTACCTGGGGCAATGGAGGGTTACTTGCCCAGAGTCACAAGGAGCTGCCTGTGCCTGAAGTGGGAATCAAACTCCCACTTAGCTTAGCTTAGCGGGGTTTAAAAAAAAGGTTCGGACGCCTTCCTAAAAGAAAAGTCTATAGATCATTATTCAAATGACTTAGGGAAAATCCACTGCTTATTTCTGTGATAAGCAGCATAAAATGTATTGTACTGTTTTGGGATCTTGCCAGGTACTTGTGACCTGGATTGGCCACTGTTGGAAACAGGGTGCTGGGCTTGATGGACCTTTGGTCTGTCCCAGTGTGGCAACACTTATGTACTTATGGCAATGTCACTGACCAAGGTGAAAATCTGATATTAAGTCAGGAGGACACTCTGCAGACCCGCAAAGACATTTCAATCATGCGCTTTAAACTGTCAGTGCAAATAAGTTAAATTCAGCAGATTTTGAGCATAACATTCTTGGTGTTCACACTTGTCATTTCAATTTCCTCATGTGATGTTTCGAAGTACCTTTACTACATGAAGTTTAACAAAGAATATTTATCATGCTGTGTGTTTGTTGCCTCTATTATAGATCTATGTTTGAATCAAGTTTTATTATTGTACACCGAGACATTTGCTTGTTATAGAGCCCCATTATTTTGAAACACAGTGCACAATATTCCCCCAAGTACCCAAAGTCACCCCCTTCACCAGCCCCTAAAAGGGAAAGTTGAACCCAATTTTTCACATGCTCTATCTCTGTTAAAGCAGAAGTGCTGGATGTAAAGCTTCTGCAACTCCTTCCCTTCCTTCTTGCCCCTCAACCACCCACCCCATTTTCTCTTTTTTTATATATATGCAATGTTAGTACAACAGAGACTGAATTCCTCAGAACTACTTATTTTTTTTTTCTCTGTGTGTTTTGACAAGACCTGCAACACTCCATGGAGCAAGGACTGTCTTATATAAGTGTGTACAGCATCGCTTATGCCTTATAGCAGTTTATAAACAATTATTATAATACTGAACATAGCCTGAACTGTATACTGTGTACGTATAATCTGATCAAAAAATCTGCAAGATCCACTTTTACCAGCAGAGGCCAGTCTAGCACCATCATCAAAGTCCTGAGAATGAGAAGCAGATGAGGCCTGCCAAAGAAATGTGTATCATGCATCAAATGAACAGAGCCACCAGCTGAACTGCACTACTTACCATAGTTGAAGACCTTGGTTGTAGAATATCTTTTCTTTCTCCAAAGACCTTCTGCAAATAATCAGAAAAGCAGTTTCATTCATACAGCTGACGGGGGGAGGGGGGGGGGGGCATCCGATGAAGCTACAATGTAGTAATTTAAAACAAATCGGAGAAACTTTTCTTCACTCAATGTGTAATTAAACTCTGGACTTCATTGCCAGAGAATGTGGTAAAGGCGGTTAGCTTAGCGGAGTTTAAAAAAGGTTTAAAAAAGGTTTGGACAGCTTCCTCAAGGAAAAGTCCATAGACCATTATTAAATGGACTAGGGGAAAATCCATATTTCTGGGATAAGCAGTATAAAATGTTTTGTACATTTTTGGGATCTTGCGGGTGTTTGTGACCTGGATTGGCCACTGTTGGAACAGGATGCTGGGCTTGAGGACCTTCGGACTTTTCCCAGTATGGCAATACTTATGTATTTATGTACCCAGGAGCAGAGATCCCTTTCCCCACTTCCTCTTCAGATATACACATTACATGCCCCAAGTGTGCATGGGGGGAAGGGTTGTCGGTAGGGGCTGGACCACCATCTACCGAATGTGGATAGGGATGAGCCTCCTGCATGCACAGGCCTGGTTCTGGCAATTAAGAGCAGGGCCTCCTTTTTTGGTACCTTCTATCCTCGCTCAGCTCCTCAATACGTAACTTCAAATCCACATCCTCCAGGTTCCTCGACAGGCAGCCAGCTTCTGCTCCACTCCTTCAATCGAAAGTGATCATAAAATGGGAATTAGTAGAGTAATGCATTCAGCTTCTTAGCCTGGATGGGAGGGTCCACTAAGCAGTGCTGTGACAGCGGCATCCAGTAGCCAGTGTTAATCAAAGAACTAGGACAAAGTACTTAAGTAAAGTAAAAATAAATGTTACAATGAAAACACATCAAAGACAATTAAAAACATTTTAAAAACACATAAAAAATTATTTAAGTGAAAGTAAAAAAAGCTGTTGCCTAATATATACTTTTGAGTAAAAAGTAAAAGTACCATAACTGCAGCAAATATTAACATTTTTACCCCAACAATTTATTACTCTACAATTCAGTCTACTTTGCTTTTAGTAAAACTACATTTTGAAAATGACTGTCACTCACTTCAGTGTACTTAGGAGTCTTTAGACATAAAACATAAGACATAAGCATCGCCACACTGGGACAGACCAAAGGTCCATCTAGCCCAGCACCCTGTGTCCGACAGTGGCCAATCCAGGTCACAATCACAATCCACCACAGCTAAAGAGGTGTCCAACAACTGGAAGTGGATTGTTCGGTTTGATAAAAAGTTCCTTCAGATCAGGCCAGGCTGCAGCATTACTGATGTCTTTTAACTGGGTCTGCAGGTATTGATCAAAGGAATCTCCGTCTGAAACACCTGACTTCCTTATAGCAAAGAATGCATTATCATCATGGTTGTCTTCGTCGTCATCATCTGCATTAGTAGTAATGATAATTTATCACTTGCTTCTTCATCTTTATTAGCATTGTCATGCTGTCCAATTACAGAGGCTTTCACAAAGTTGAAATCGTTGTCTGTTGTTGTCCTAACTATTTTTCATCTGATGGCAAACTCTGAATATCTTCAACAACTGATGCAAGAATGTCAGATGCATAGAAATTGGAAACTCTTCCATCTTAAGGCCAGACAAGCAGACTATCAATCCAGTGGACTGTCACACCAATGTAAAATTTTCCATGGGATGTCCAGCAGTCTCTTGTGATAGAGACATATGTCGTCTGTTCACAAAAAATTGCAACCAGCTTCATCTGTGACCCAACTCATCACTATTCTGTTTGGATGGAGACTAGTAACCAGGTCAACAAACACAGACAACTCTATTGTTCTCATACCTGAACACCAAGATTTAAGATGAGATGATCCACTGTGTGACGAGGTTTGCAACTACAATGTACATAAAAATGACCCGACTCGGCCGTGTTTCGGCCCAATGGCCTGCCTCAGGGGTCTTTGTAACCTTGGAAGATGTAACTCGGAATGTGTACTCCAGGGGAATATCAAGACACAATCCTCTTAGGTCTCCTCTCTTCAAAAAGATATATATAAAATATATGTTAAAAGGCAAAACGAACTTGTAATACTCCTCTCCGAAGAGATGTCTACAATTGTGAAATATATTGTGACTTGCCCAAGATCACAAGGAGCAGCAGTGGGATTGAACCAGCCACCTCTGGATTGCAAGACCAGTGCTCTAACCACTAGGCTACATCTCCACACATATACATTTGTTGAAAAATACATTTCTTCAAATATTACAAACAAAATCATCTGTAATGCTGAAATAATTGCTGTGATCACCCCAATTGTCTATATGTCCAAATTCCACATCCTTGGTGTGTCCCTGAGGACTGAGTTGAGAACCCCTGCTAGATACATTTCTAATCACTGCTTAGAGCTGACAAAGTTACCCAGTTCCAGGGGGAAGCTTGGATGCAGTCCAGGATTTCTGATAACATCCTAATGCATTATGGGACCCGCAGCCCCGGATTCAATCGATAAAATCAGGGACTACAGAATCCCACACTGCTTTGGGCTATAAATTGAAAAGCAAGACTGGCCAAAAAGTCTCTCTCCTGGAACTGGGTAACCTGTAAGCTCTGCACTACGATACACATCTTCATTCACCAGTCCAATTTCCCTCCCTTACTGTTCCCACAAATTATACACACAGGTTTTCAAGTGGACGGGTGTCATCTGTGGAACAGGCTCACGAAAATACCAGCTGGGGCAAAACGATTCTGCAGGAACAGGACAAACCTTTTTTTCCAGAGGCAGGAAGGTGGTAGAACTAGAGGTTGTGGGGGAGAGGGGGGGAACTCAAGAATAATGTCAGGAAGTATTTTTTCACAGAGAGGGTGGTAGATGCGTGGAATGCCCTCCTGCGGGAGGTGGTGGAGATGAAAACAGTAATGGAATTAAAAAACGCGTGGGATAAACACAAAGGAATCCTGTTTAGAAGGAATGGGACGCAAAGAAGCTTAGCAGTGAATAGATGGCAACACCAGTAATTGGAAGCAAAGCCAGTGCTGGGCAGACTTCTACGGTCTGTGCCCTGACAATGACAATCATGATCACGTATACCTTATGCTACCGTGTTTCCCCGAAAATAAGACAGTGTCTTATATTAATTTTTACTCCCAAAGATGCGCTAGGTCTTATTTTCAGGGGATGTCTTATTCGGGAGTAGTAGGGGGACTGTGGCGGTCGGGAACAGTATTGAAGTGGGGGGCGGTATCCTGCAGGAGTAGGCCGTGGCTTGCCTATCTGCCCACAGTGACCGCAGGACTCGAGCGGAGCAGAGCTGCCCTGGCTGGTCTGGGAATGGAGGGGTATGCACTAGGGAAGGTAGTGGAATGTGGGGCCGGGCTGCTCTGGCTGGGGGTCTTGGGAGGTTGTGAGAGGGCTTAGGGTGCAGGATCATCCCTACCGTATTACAAACGTTAAAAAAATTCTACGGTAGCTCCGTTCCCCGTTGGTGACGCTTTATGCGCTCCTCCTGTACATTCGCAACACTTTCCATCCTTCTAGTCTGACTTAGATTAGCCCTTGGGCGATGGAGCAGCGCCGAAAGGGCTCGGTTACTCATTTTCTTTTCTTTTATTATTTCTGCAAGGGGGATGTTTCTTTTCTTTCTGGGCTCACTTACCGGTAGTTGATCTTCACAAAAGCGTGAAGGAGGATGGTAGGAGTCCGCTGGACGATAGATTTTCCACCTCAGTCTTGTTTCTTGCATTTCTTTAATGTTATTTCATCTTTGGGTTGCAGCGAAAAAAATTAAGGTTTCTGTGTCCATGTCCCATCGGGGCCAAACAAAAACTTTGCTAGGTCTTACTTTCGGGGGAGGCCTTATATTTAGCAATTCAGCAAAACCTCTACTAGGTCTGATTTTCAGGGGATGTCTTATTTTCGGGGAAACAGGGTATGAGAGTTTATCTTGTTGGGCAGACTGGATGGATTGTACAGGTCTTTTCTGCCGTCATCTACTACGTTACTATGAGAAACACCTGGAAAACCAGTCGCACCTTATGTTACACCGAGGAATTAGTGGAGATACCTGAGTTAATTACCCAATTAATGACTGATTTTATTCGCTAACAAAAAAAAGACAGAAAAGAAAAACCAGCAAAGGCAGCTAAAGCCTAATAAACCAATAAAGATGATAATAAAAGCCAGTCTTCCATGGGCAACAACCTCTCCCTGCAAAGAACAATTCACTTCTGCTTCCAAGGCCACCTTCCTTCCTGGACGAAGAAAAAGCATCGTAGAAGCTCATCTCAGCTTAAATGTCACCAGACTCCCAACTGCACTCAATAAAATGACGTGGTTTTTTTTTGTTCTTAATTACATGAAAAACTCATTAGCTTCAGTTTAATCATCTAATATAGTTTGTGCATGACTGACGGCTCCAAGTGCTGCGTTTACTGGTTCTGGTCCAGGCGTGCTGGGGGTCAGGGAGGCTGGAGGAAGGGAAAGCGCCATGAGAAACCCATCCGAGCGTGCAGGAGAAATGGGACACGGTCCCTCTCTGGCCAGGGAACAAACCTTTTCTGCTGTTCCTTTGAAATTCTCCTCTGTTCGGGAGCAGTGAGGCACTCATAACTTCGTTACTGACAAGACAGTTGGGAGGCCCTGCACATCGCAATGTCCCTTTCTCAAGGACTGAAGTACACCAGCACTTTATAAATTATTATTCACAAAAATACACACACAAACTAAATATAGAAAATGACAGCAGACAAAAGACATTAGACTAGGGTTACCATATGTCCGGATTTACCCGGACATGTCCTTTTTGAGGACATGTCCAGGCAATCGGGCGGGTTTTGCCAATCTGCCCGTTTGTCTGGATTTCTGGACAAATCGGCAGGCTGGCTGTCCTATAGGATGACCCACCCACCAGCCTGCCCGTTTGTCCAGAAATCCGGACAAATAGGCAGATTGCTAGCCTCCCCTCCCCTTACTTACTACTTCCCTGGTGGTCTAGTGACCTCTTCCGCCTTCGGGGCAGGAAAGAGCCCCCTCTTTCCTGCCCGGAGCACTGCCCTGCATGCATCCCTCCTGTTGCTGATCTCGGCACTGATTCAAAATGACGGCCGAGAGTTGAAGTGGCCTCGCGAGACTTCAACTCTCGGTGGCCATTTTGAATCGGCGCCGAGATCAGAAACAGGAAGGATGCATGCAGGGCAGTGCTCCCGGCAAGAAAGAGGGGGCTCTTTCCTGCCCCGAAGAGGTCACTAGACCACCAGGGCAGTAGTAAGGTAAGGGGAGGGGGGTGACGGGGTGTGTGACAGGGGGGAGGGGAAAAAGGGGGGCAGAGCGAGGGCGTGAAAGGGGGTGGGGTGGGTGATGGGGACGGGGCATGTGTCCTCCTTTTTGGGGGACAAAATATGGTAACCCTACATTGGACCCCATGTTCAGCTGGCGCCGATCAACGCTTTTGCTGATCGCTGCTGGCGTTAAACCTACAAATTCAATGTGGAGCCGACTAACACATAGCCGGTTCAGTGTGCCCAGCTACGGGGGCACCGTATAAAGACAGGACTGACTTTTGTGTGGTCCTATATATGCGGTTACCCTGGCCGGTTAAATGCTGAATAGCACGCTTAATCGGCCAAGCGCCAACTCCACCCCGGAATGTTCCCAAGACAGCCGGTTTTCAGTTTGACACTACCCAGATATCTTCAGTGACACTAACTAGCTGTTAGCCCCAAACAGGTGATTTAATTGGCAAGGAGCCATTTCTGGTTGCTTAAATCACTTTGAATATTGACCCGCATATGAGCTATCCACTGCCCATCCAGGCCATCTACTCTCCCTATCACTCCCTTAGAGGTCCTATGTACTCATCCCAAGCTCTCTTCAATTCAGATACTGTTTTCATCTCCACCACTTCCACCAGGAGGCCGTTCCTCGAATTCACCACCCTTTCCATGAAGAAGTATTTCCTCAGGTTATTTCTGATTCTATCCCCTTTCACCTTCATCCTATGCCCCCTCGTTCCAGAGCTTCCTTTCAAGTGAAAGAGGCTCGTCTCATGTGCATTCATGCCATGGAGCTATTTAAATGTCTCTATCATATCTCCCCTCTCCTGCCTTTCTTCCAAAGTAAACATATTGAGTCAAGTCTATCCCCATATGCTTTATGATGAAGACCACTGACCATTTCAGTAGCCACCCTCTGGACTGACTCCATCTTGTTTATATCTTTTTGAAGGAAGTGGCACTATGCTATCAGCACTTGAGAGATGATGATGGGTGTTTATAGCCCTCATCTCTCCCTAAATCTAGCTTCAGAATGGGATAACAAGAGCCATAGTGTAATAATTACAATACTATCTAATAACTACAGTTAAACAAGAGTTCCTATGTACACTATCATAACAAAAATTCAATTGCTTTTAAAAACAAAAATAAGATGAAGATGCTTTAATATCTACTGGAAGTGCTTTAAAGATTCAGAAGTGATACCGTATTATCAGAACTGGAGACGGATGTGAGGATGCAGTGGTGTGATATCAGCCCTGAAGTACAAGGGTGAGCCATGGCATGATATTTTTAGTTTTGTGCCCTGAAAATGACAGATACAAATCAAGGTAAGGTATACACAAGAAGTAGCACATATGAGTTTATCTTGTTCGGCAGACTGGATGGACCGTGCAGGTCTTTTTCTGCCGTCATCTACTATGTTACTATGTTTAGTTCATTCAGATACTTGAAGTAGAATTGCAAGATGGTTTTTATACGTTAGCACTAGAGGGAGGCAGTGGAGATGTGGAGCTAGGTAATCAGAACTGGGGAAGGCGGTGAGGACGCTGCGTTGTGTTCTCAGTTCCAGGAGGTGATGAGGACATGGTGTGGTTTTCATATCACTGGGACAAGTGTGGTATGAACATCAGCAGAAGAAGACACTGAGTATGTGACTTCGTTTGTCTGTGCTAATGAAATCAGTGAGTTTGTGGAATGCTGTTATTACCAGTAGGGGAAAGCAGTGAGTACAGGGAGAGGCAGTGAGGACGTGGCTCTGATAGAAGCGATGAAGATGTGGCATGGTGTTATTAGCAGTGGTGGAGGTGCTGATGGTGGTGTGAGCACAGGGGGAGCCAGTGAGGATGTGGCATTGTGTTATTGGCAGTTGTGGAGGTGCTGATGGTGGTATCAGCAAAGGGAGAGGCAGTGAGGACGTGGCTCTGATAGAAGTGATGAAGACGTGGCATGGTGTTATTGGCAGTTGTGGAGGTGCTGATGGTGGTGTGAGCACAGGGGGAGCCAGTGAGGATGTGGCATTGTGTTATTGGCAGTTGTGGAGGTGCTGATGGTGGTATCAGCAAAGGGAGAGGCAGTGAGGACGTGGCTCTGATAGAAGTGATGAAGACGTGGCATGGTGTTATTAGCAGTGGTGGAGGTGCTGATGGTGGTGTGAGCACAGGGGGAGCCAGTGAGGATGTGGCATTGTGTTATTGGCAGTTGTGGAGGTGCTGATGGTGGGATCAGCACAGGGAGAGGCAGTGAAGACGTGGCTCTGATAGAAGTGATGAAGATGTGGCATGTGTTATTAGCAGTGGTGGAGGTGCTGATGGTGGTGTGAGCACAGGGGGAGCCAGTGAGGATGTGGCATTGTGTTATGGCAGTTGTGGAGGTGCTGATGGTGGGATCAACACAGGGAGAGGCAGTGAAGACGTGGCTCTGATAGAAGTGATGAAGACGTGGCATGGTGTTATTAGCAGTGGTGGAGGTGCTGATGGTGGTGTGAGCACAGGGGGAGCCAGTGAGGATGTGGCATTGTGTTATTGGCAGTTGTGGAGGTGCTGATGGTGGGATCAGCACAGGGAGAGGCAGTGAAGACGTGGCTCTGATAGAAGTGATGAAGACGTGGCATGGTGTTATTAGCAGTGGTGGAGGTGCTGATGGTGGTGTGAGCACAGGGGGAGCCAGTGAGGATGTGGCATTATGTTATTGGCAGTTGTGGAGGTGCTGATGGTGGGATCAGCACAGGGAGAGGCAGTGAAGACGTGGCTCTGATAGAAGTGATGAAGACGTGGCATGGTGTTATTAGCAGTGGTGGAGGTGCTGATGGTGGTGTGAGCACAGGGGGAGCCAGTGAGGATGTGGCATTATGTTATTGGCAGTTGTGGAGGTGCTGATGGTGGGATCAGCACAGGGAGAGGCAGTGAAGACGTGGCTCTGATAGAAGTGATGAAGACGTGGCATGGTGTTATTAGCAGTGGTGGAGGTGCTGATGGTGGTGTGAGCACAGGGGGAGCCAGTGAGGATGTGGCATTATGTTATTGGCAGTTGTGGAGGTGCTGATGGTGGGATCAGCACAGGGAGAGGCAGTGAGGACGTGGCTCTGATAGAAGTGATGAAGACGTGGCATGGTGTTATTAGCAGTGGTGGAGGTGCTGATGGTGGTGTGAGCACAGGGGGAGCCAGTGAGGATGTGGCATTGTGTTATTGGCAGTTGTGGAGGTGCTGATGGTGGTATCAGCACAGGGAGAGGCAGTGAGGACGTGGCTCTGATAGAAGTGATGAAGACGTGGCATGGTGTTATTAGCAGTGGTGGAGGTGCTGATGGTGGTGTGAGCACAGGAGGAGCCAGTGACTGAGGATGTGGCATTGTGTTATTGGCAGTTGTGGAGGAGCTGATGGAGGTATCAGAACAGGGAGAGGCAGTGAGGACGTGGCTCTGATAGAAGTGATGAAGACGTGGCATGGTGTTATTAGCAGTGGTGGAGGTGCTGATGGTGGTGTGAGCACAGGGGGAGCCAGTGAGGATGTGGCATTGTGTTAAATGGCAGTTGTAGAGGTGCTGATGGTGGTATCAGAACGGGGAGAGGCAGTGAGGACGTGGCTCTGATAGAAGTGATGAAGACGTGGCATGGTGTTATTAGCAGTGGTGGAGGTGCTGATGGTGGTGTGAGCACAGGGGGAGCCAGTGAGGATGTGGCATTGTGTTATTGGCAGTTGTGGAGGTGCTGATGGTGGTATCAGCAAAGGGAGAGGCAGTGAGGACGTGGCTCTGATAGAAGTGATGAAGACGTGGCATGGTGTTATTAGCAGTGGTGGAGGTGCTGATGGTGGTGTGAGCACAGGGGGAGCCAGTGAGGATGTGGCATTGTGTTATTGGCAGTTGTGGAGGTGCTGATGGTGGGATCAGCACAGGGAGAGGCAGTGAAGACGTGGCTCTGATAGAAGTGATGAAGATGTGGCATGTGTTATTAGCAGTGGTGGAGGTGCTGATGGTGGTGTGAGCACAGGGGGAGCCAGTGAGGATGTGGCATTGTGTTATTGGCAGTTGTGGAGGTGCTGATGGTGGGATCAACACAGGGAGAGGCAGTGAAGACGTGGCTCTGATAGAAGTGATGAAGACGTGGCATGGTGTTATTAGCAGTGGTGGAGGTGCTGATGGTGGTGTGAGCACAGGGGGAGCCAGTGAGGATGTGGCATTGTGTTATTGGCAGTTGTGGAGGTGCTGATGGTGGGATCAGCACAGGGAGAGGCAGTGAAGACGTGGCTCTGATAGAAGTGATGAAGACGTGGCATGGTGTTATTAGCAGTGGTGGAGGTGCTGATGGTGGTGTGAGCACAGGGGGAGCCAGTGAGGATGTGGCATTATGTTATTGGCAGTTGTGGAGGTGCTGATGGTGGGATCAGCACAGGGAGAGGCAGTGAAGACGTGGCTCTGATAGAAGTGATGAAGACGTGGCATGGTGTTATTAGCAGTGGTGGAGGTGCTGATGGTGGTGTGAGCACAGGGGGGGCCAGTGAGGATGTGGCATTATGTTATTGGCAGTTGTGGAGGTGCTGATGGTGGGATCAGCACAGGGAGAGGCAGTGAAGACGTGGCTCTGATAGAAGTGATGAAGACGTGGCATGGTGTTATTAGCAGTGGTGGAGGTGCTGATGGTGGTGTGAGCACAGGGGGAGCCAGTGAGGATGTGGCATTGTGTTATTGGCAGTTGTGGAGGTGCTGATGGTGGTATCAGCAAAGGGAGAGGCAGTGAGGACGTGGCTCTGATAGAAGTGATGAAGACGTGGCATGGTGTTATTAGCAGTGGTGGAGGTGCTGATGGTGGTGTGAGCACAGGGGGAGCCAGTGAGGATGTGGCATTGTGTTATTGGCAGTTGTGGAGGTGCTGATGGTGGTATCAGCAAGGGAGAGGCAGTGAGGACGTGGCTCTGATAGAAGTGATGAAGACGTGGCATGGTGTTATTAGCAGTGGTGGAGGTGCTGATGGTGGTGTGAGCACAGGGGGAGCCAGTGAGGATGTGGCATTGTGTTATTGGCAGTTGTGGAGGTGCTGATGGTGGGATCAGCACAGGGAGAGGCAGTGAAGACGTGGCTCTGATAGAAGTGATGAAGATGTGGCATGTGTTATTAGCAGTGGTGGAGGTGCTGATGGTGGTGTGAGCACAGGGGGAGCCAGTGAGGATGTGGCATTGTGTTATTGGCAGTTGTGGAGGTGCTGATGGTGGGATCAACACAGGGAGAGGCAGTGAAGACGTGGCTCTGATAGAAGTGATGAAGACGTGGCATGGTGTTATTAGCAGTGGTGGAGGTGCTGATGGTGGTGTGAGCACAGGGGGAGCCAGTGAGGATGTGGCATTGTGTTATTGGCAGTTGTGGAGGTGCTGATGGTGGGATCAGCACAGGGAGAGGCAGTGAAGACGTGGCTCTGATAGAAGTGATGAAGACGTGGCATGGTGTTATTAGCAGTGGTGGAGGTGCTGATGGTGGTGTGAGCACAGGGGGAGCCAGTGAGGATGTGGCATTATGTTATTGGCAGTTGTGGAGGTGCTGATGGTGGGATCAGCACAGGGAGAGGCAGTGAAGACGTGGCTCTGATAGAAGTGATGAAGACGTGGCATGGTGTTATTAGCAGTGGTGGAGGTGCTGATGGTGGTGTGAGCACAGGGGGAGCCAGTGAGGATGTGGCATTATGTTATTGGCAGTTGTGGAGGTGCTGATGGTGGGATCAGCACAGGGAGAGGCAGTGAGGACGTGGCTCTGATAGAAGTGATGAAGACGTGGCATGGTGTTATTAGCAGTGGTGGAGGTGCTGATGGTGGTGTGAGCACAGGGGGAGCCAGTGAGGATGTGGCATTGTGTTATTGGCAGTTGTGGAGGTGCTGATGGTGGTATCAGCAAAGGGAGAGGCAGTGAGGACGTGGCTCTGATAGAAGTGATGAAGACGTGGCATGGTGTTATTAGCAGTGGTGGAGGTGCTGATGGTGGTGTGAGCACAGGGGGAGCCAGTGAGGATGTGGCATTGTGTTATTGGCAGTTGTGGAGGTGCTGATGGTGGTATCAGCAAAGGGAGAGGCAGTGAGGACGTGGCTCTGATAGAAGTGATGAAGACGTGGCATGGTGTTATTAGCAGTGGTGGAGGTGCTGATGGTGGTGTGAGCACAGGGGGAGCCAGTGAGGATGTGGCATTGTGTTATTGGCAGTTGTGGAGGTGCTGATGGTGGGATCAGCACAGGGAGAGGCAGTGAAGACGTGGCTCTGATAGAAGTGATGAAGATGTGGCATGTGTTATTAGCAGTGGTGGAGGTGCTGATGGTGGTGTGAGCACAGGGGGAGCCAGTGAGGATGTGGCATTGTGTTATTGGCAGTTGTGGAGGTGCTGATGGTGGGATCAGCACAGGGAGAGGCAGTGAAGACGTGGCTCTGATAGAAGTGATGAAGACGTGGCATGGTGTTATTAGCAGTGGTGGAGGTGCTGATGGTGGTGTGAGCACAGGGGGAGCCAGTGAGGATGTGGCATTGTGTTATTGGCAGTTGTGGAGGTGCTGATGGTGGGATCAGCACAGGGAGAGGCAGTGAAGACGTGGCTCTGATAGAAGTGATGAAGACGTGGCATGGTGTTATTAGCAGTGGTGGAGGTGCTGATGGTGGTGTGAGCACAGGGGGAGCCAGTGAGGATGTGGCATTATGTTATTGGCAGTTGTGGAGGTGCTGATGGTGGGATCAGCACAGGGAGAGGCAGTGAAGACGTGGCTCTGATAGAAGTGATGAAGACGTGGCATGGTGTTATTAGCAGTGGTGGAGGTGCTGATGGTGGTGTGAGCACAGGGGGAGCCAGTGAGGATGTGGCATTATGTTATTGGCAGTTGTGGAGG